>NC_134291.1:600000-887500 GCF_949628215.1 Phalacrocorax aristotelis
TTCCCTTCCCTTCCCTTCCCTTCCCTTCCCTTCCCTTCCCTTCCCTTCCCTGTCTTCTCTGGTCTTGTCTTCTCTCTTGTCTTGTCTTCTTGTCTTGTCTTCTTGTCCTTTCTTTTTTTCTTGTCTTGCCTTGCCTTGCCTTTTTCTGCTTACTTCAGGAGTGGGAAATAAGGAAGTAGAAAATGCAGAAATGTCAGACAAAGAAGCTGCCATAAATTATGGACTCTGTGACTACACTCGGAGAGGTAAGACAGATTGATGAGGACTGTAGAGGGGACAAAGGTTTTTCTGGAAAGCAAGGGAAACAAAGCACAGATCAGCCCAGCAAGTACACCTGCAAGATAGCTTACAGCTAGAGCTGTCAAGAAATAAAGAGAAATAGTAGTGAGAAGCTAGAGATCAATGACCTGTGCTGAAATTCCAGTGTGCAGAACCAGATCCAAACCCTTAGCCAGATCCAAAAGAAGAGTGTATTATGGTCGGAAGGCAGAGAATGGTGGGTTTTGGCAGCAATTAAAACTAAGCCAGATGAACCAAGAGACCAAAAGCAGAGGCACATGGCAAGATATTAGAGGGCAGTAGTTTGTAGCAGGTGACCAGGAGAACTACAGGGACTCAGAACCCAATTCGCCATGAAATGGAAGAAAAACTATTTTTCTCCTGGCAGCCTACCCAATCCACACTTGAACATACCTTGTTCAGACACTGAGGAAAGGAACAACAAAAATGCAGCTATAAATGTTAACAACTACACGGGTTGTAAAGCAGATGGGGCCAGAGATGTTCAGCCTCAAAGGTACAAGGTACACTGTTAGTAACGAATGCATATACTGTACTCTGTATTTTAGCAGAGCACCCCAGAAAGACACTGGTGAGATATCTCACAGCTATCTTTGTTGATCCCTGTAGTCTTCTTGCCACACAAGTTTCTCAAAGTATTGCTAGGTATTACAGAAAGCAAAGCAGGATATACACTTCTAGCTTTGGATGGGCAAAAGCAGTAAAGCTAGGAGAGAACTTCAGCTTATCCTAGAAGAAAAACAGAAACTAACCAAGAGGCTAATGTAGCCATTAATGCAATTTATTTTATCTTACTGTAACCTGATTGCACCATTTCAATTCTGCATTATCAAAAGTTGTATCTTAACCTGAAGTCCTGTGAGTGATGTGATACCTGTGAAGCTTAAAATTGAGTTAGTCTGAGATATTACCAGCTACCTAACCTCTATTGCCCAAAGTCTAAGAGGAGTCACTCTCTGAGAAGCTGGCAGTGATCTGAGCTGAGAACCGCTGTCACAGGGGTCATGAAAGGGGGAATATCTTCCATTCACCAGCAAAAAGTCTGCGGCATGTACCAAAAACAGTGAATGAGAGCACAGCTGGAGTCTGTTACATTTGGACAACAGAGGCCTCAGGATGATTTTGAGCAATACACTTATCTCATAATGCAGCACGTAAAACCTGCTGCTGTTGGGTAGATACAGGGAAGAAGGATAGCAGCCATTTCTGCACTGTGCACTAAGCATTGCACAGTGAATGCACAAAGTTTATCTGCTACTTCTTGTAGACACTCTGGAGTAGCTTGCAGGTTACCTGGAACAATATACAATGGTTTTCATGATTATCCATTGCCTGAACAACTTCTTGTAAGACTTCTATTTGCTTCTCTCCCCAGGAATACATTGTAATGGGACATTTGATCAATTTGTTTGCTGGCCTTACTCAGCCCCAGGAAATGTCTCTGTTCCTTGTCCTTCGTATTTGCCATGGTTGAAGAATGGTAACGTGAAAGTGGTAACTTCTCTTTGAGTTTATGCTGGAAATCCAGCTAAAGGACAGGTGGTGCTGGTCTCTTTTGTCCCAGTGTCCTTTGAATGGTCTGAGGGCTTTCATGTCACACCTGTTTTCACCTCTTTTCCAAACTGAGGCACAAAATTGTTGTCAATGTTTTATTATTTACTTTTTCTCCATCTGTGCCTGTTACAGCTTCATATTGTCTGCTCTAAAGCAACATTTCCAAGGTTGTGTAACTGTACTGCCAATACTTTATTGGCAGTAACAGATTTGGGGTTCAGCTTCTAAGGTTAAACTTCCAGAGTCCCCACTGACCCCAAACATGAAGCTCTCTCCCATAAAACTGGCACAGCCAAACAAAGCAGCAGCCTGGGCAGTGAGCAGTGAGCCCTCCAGTAGGACATACTGCACCACCAGCAAGTGGTGTGGTAAAAAAACAAGTTTCCCAAGCAGCCTTTTCCTGGAGGGAGTGGAGCAGGGAGGCTTTCAGGAAGGGAAAAAGAATAACATCTGCAGGAGCAAAACTGTCTAAAAGCAAACAACATTCCCTTTCTCCTGAAGGAATGAAAGGACTTTCCTACCAGTGCAGCCTAACATTTCCAAATCCTGCCACACAGCCTTTCTTAGCTACATGTGGCTGCATTTCTAATACCACTTGGAAGGACCAATTGTGTCAAGAGTCCTTTAGTTTATGGGAGACTACTACGGGCTGCTTATCCCAGCTTTCTCCGGTCTACCTCACACATGATTTGTTTTATAATGTCATAATTTGTCATTTTTTGAGCTGCTAAACAGAAAGAGACCCAGCTTCTATCTAGTCTCCCAAGCAACTACTTCTGGCAACCGTTTAGAACAAATTCAGCTCTTCATAATAATCATAAAAGCATCTTCCTTCCCTCCATGTAATGGAGACTTTTTGTTTTCTCTTTTTCTGTCTAAATTTCTACAAAAGCAGGATGTAAGACATTGCACCAGGTTATGAAGCTTTTAATTGTGTTCAGAGTGGGGAATACAGTGATGCTGCTGTGTTACAGCATCATCTGTAATTCTACCCATGCCACATCACTTTAGCAGAAGAAGCATTACAGTCCAGCTGTCTGTCTGTCCTAGAGATTTTGTGGGACTGGGGTTAGGGTTGCTTGTGGTCCCCATTTCCATTGCTGGTCCATTTCCAAGGCATAGCTGTCCAATGAACTTGGACCAGAAATGCTTGGAAGCTTGAGGTAAATTTATTGTGGTTTGTCATCATTGCCAAGTCTAAGCAGTGAAAAATTAGGGTAGTCTAGAAGTGAGATTTCTGATTGCATTTCATAGATGTCTTCCGGTTTTTTTCAGTGTCTAGTCTCCAAACAGAGCTCTTGCTTCATCACAGCACTGTGCTCCCAAAGCAGTTCTCTCAGTTCCATTTATCCTGAGCAAAATGATATTTTGGTCATTGCTGCAACCCTTAAACACTTTCTAATTAAAAAAAAACAAATGAAAAAGCTCAGGTCTGATTAGAAATAAATGGAAGGCATCTGTTGAGGACAACATCAAACAAACATCAACCAGGGTCCTCATACCATTCTTCTGATGTTATGGGCAACTTCTTAATTAGTATAAACCAGGACAGTGCAGTGAAAGTCAAGAAAGCTTTACTGGTTCACACCATCTGCTGATCAGGCCCCAAAGCAAGTAAATAAAACACTAGCCACAGGTGTTTCAGAGAAAGATTATTCCCTGACCAAACCATACACTTCCTCCTATAATTTTGTCTGCATAGCCTGGGCAATGTGGTACCCATACTTGATGGAACTTATGAGCTTAATGGGGAAAAAGGAATAAAGTGAGATGTAGGCTTTTCTTTTGGATGTAGCAACTACGTATTTTTTGTAAATACCAGGTACATTCTGGGAATTTATTTCTCCAATGTTACGCTCCTACTTTGTCCTATGTAAACATGAAAAATATATTGTCAAAGGCAAAAGTGGGGTATGCTCCTTTTCTGAGTGGGGATGGGGTGGTGTCTATTGCTGTGGTACAAGGGAGAAATCTTTAAACCATGTATGAAAAATGAAATCTTTAATTTGACCTTTCAGTTTAAACCTCTGTTTACTTTCAGGAAGTGTAGGAAATGTATACAGAATCTGCCTGGATGAAGGGACTTGGCAAACAGAGAAAAACTCCACAGATATTTGGCGTGATATTTCAGAATGTTCTGAGAAAAATAATTCAAAAAAAAAAGTAAGTATGTTTTATATTTTAATACTTTAATCTTCTTAATCCCTTCTTGAGTAACTGATAAAACATTCCCACTGAATACCTGCAAAAGATGTTCAGATTTCATTTAGATTACCAAATGGAAACCTGTTATTTTATTTAGAAGAAACAGAGGAGGAAAGATTAAGGAGGGGGATTCCCGCTTTAGATGACACAAATTATTCTCTGTTCAGAGCCCAGTGTTCACATGTGCTGAATTTCTCCTAATAAAATTGAAGAAGACTGCAATTTAACAAGAAAATTACTTAAATTCAAAGCATCCCATCATCTGCCCCAAATCTCTGTATTCAGCCGAGGCCAGACAACCTAATTCCCTGCCACTTCCTGAGCCTTTTAGAGTTTAATGAGCCGTTAACTGGTCCTTTCAAATTTAGCTAGTCACAGACTGGAGGGTTCATCATAACGCAATGCCAGCCCAGGCAGGGCTCTGTCAGCAGGGAGAACGGCTCCCCCGAGCTAAAGAAAGAGCAAACTGGATACTGTCATGTCACTTCGACAGCACAGAGCTCTCTGTATTGAGGTAAAATGAAACCAGTTTCTGATCGGCTCTGCGGATCTGGCGATCACGCTTCTGCTCCGTATCTGCAAAGACGCCCGGCTCTGGTGCTTTGTGAGAGATCAGCCTGCAACCGAGCGAGCCCCCGCGCACCACCCGCGTCAGGCTCAAGGTAAAGGACGGGTCAAGCAGCGAAGCAGGGCTCCTGCCGGCTGCTTGCGCAACGGGGCAACGATTTGTAACGGGTGCCGCAGTTGCAGGTAGCAGTAAAGCGTGCAGCTTACCTGGGTGCAGCTTCTTAGAACATTTTTGCCATGGAGTTCATCTTAGCTAATGTCAAAATTAAGTCTAGGTAAACACTGTTACTGTTAATTATTTTTTACTTTTTAGTACTTTATTGGGTGAGCACTGTTACTATTTATTGCTTTATAGAGTAACATTACTGATTACTTTATTAAACACTGTTAATTCAGGATCCCCATGTACTACTAAGTTTTTATTAAACTCTTTATGTAGTGAGTACGTGAACTTCCAAACTTACAGTTTATTTATACAAGTGTGATAAATATTCGTAAGTACCGAGAGTTTTCTGTGGTTTATTGGCCATTCTGGAACACAGCCTTGTGGATGGGAGACACATGAATTCATCCTGTGTGACAGCAGACGATTTACTGAAAGCTCTTTCTACCAACACTATGTGTAGTTTTGTACCTGTTTGTTATATTTAGTGGAAAGCCCCAAGGTGTTAGAAATAACCCAGAGCTAGGATCCTCACACGTCAGAAGAATCAGCTGGATTTCAGCTTTGGTGTTGCAAAATCATCACAGCCAAGATGATAACTCATGCTTTTTATTAGGTTAGTGCCTGTTTGAAAGTTTTCATGGATCAGAGTGACTAATGCTTGTGCTATGGGAATCTCCTGCACCCACACTGCTCTCCCTGGGCACTTTCACCCTCTCCAAGAGAGTTTCTGCCAGCAGGCACAGCTCACCTGTGCTATCCGGATAGTATCATTAGCATAAATGGGTTAGGGACAACTACCGGCAGGAAGACAGGGCTAAAACCCCTGGAGCTGTGCAAAGAAAACAGCAAAGTTACTGAAGAAGGCACAGGTTCCAAGGAAATCTTTGCAGGCCAAATATGCATTACAAAAGTCACATATCCTATACCTCTCTGTCCCCTCTGCAGAGAAGCTTTTCTTGAGCTAGAAAAGCAGTATGACGAGATGAGAGGTAGACATAAGCAGCTCAATGGAAAAACTTAGCAAGAAGAAATGTTAAATGAAGCAAAGTGGAAGGAAAAGTGTGAGTGCCCCCCTTCCTCCCCTGAGGTCTTATTCATCATTCAAAAGATATTCTAGACAACTCTAATAATTTTTATTTCTTTTCTTTGAACTCATGGCAGAAGTCAGACTATTTCAATGACTCAAAACTGCACAGATGGAACTGATCAGTAACTGTCCCCAGGCCATACACATAGTAGTTGCACTTGTGTATCAGCCTGAGTGAGCTGATCTCTGCAGCTGATCAACCACCAGGATCCATTTGGTGCATGTAATCATGGCAACGACAAGCTGTAAATCAGACTACAAATTGTGTCTGTGCAGGAGCAATCTGGAAATGAGACCATGAGTGCCTTCGAATTTAAAAAGAAACTAAGGCAGCCTGCAAGTGTCTCTGTCGTGCAATGATTTCATGCAGCAGTGCAGGGAGCAGGCATCAGGCACCTCCCCTGGCTACATTGCAACACAGAGAAGTTGGACTCAAAACTTTCTGAGCTGTGTTTGTGCTCTGCCCACCTGCCTGCGTGTATAAAATTTTTTCTTCTTTGTTCCTAGGAAGAAGAACATAAATTACTTACTGCATTGCAGCTGTTATACACTATAGGATACTATTTTTCTCTCATCTCACTTGTATTAGCTCTCCTTATACTTTCTTTACTCAGGTTAGTATGAATTTACATACCTTATAAAAGTACAGACCCCAGTATTCACATTCTTCTTTTCATGTAATTGAATTTATTGCTTAGCTTCCAATATAAATAACCTGGATTTTCCTAATAGGCAAAATCCATTGATGGCAACAATATGAATACAGCAGTATTTTTTTTATTATTTCTGCAAATTAAATGTATTCCACAGGACTCATACATTGTTTTTTTCTCCCACAGAAAACTTCACTGCACAAGAAACTACATCCATATGAATTTATTTGCATCTTTTATCTTGCGCGCCACAGCAGTTCTTATAAAAGACAATGTATACAACAATATTTACTCCAAAAGACCAAATGATGAGACAGGATGGATACTATACCTCAGTCCTGAGGTAACTCGTTAGTTCATTGCTAACAGTAAATATGTGATGCTAGTGCCTGTAACAGTTGCAGTTTCAGAAGTTTGCCATATGGCACCAAGTTTTGAGATGTTTGTTAGTTAAGCTTTGAATGCTGAAATTTTGCTGATAAAGCTTGGGGTACTCGAGAAAAAAATTCAGAGTTGATAAATTGTAAGAGATTGATTTTATATGAAACCTTATATAGAAACAACAAATTAATCGAATTAAGCAAAACATCCGATTAAGCAAAACAACTTAAACCTGTGGTTTTTAGGAAGAAAGCTACACATTTGTTTGCCACATATAACACTATAGCTATTCAGTCTTGGTATGCATAGCACAAGCAATGCACACAACTCTTGCTTTCAAGACGATGTTATGAAACATTGTATTTGCTGTGAAAGAACAGTATGAGAAAAATATAGCTTAAAGGCTATTCCTTCCTAGGATAATGTGCTATTTTCTTACACTTGTTTAGGTAATGGAATAACAACATCTCTCGTTTGCAACCACTGTGGATAAATCATACTTGCATGATGTTGCATAAATGTAGTTTGCCCATGTCAATAAATAAAATTACCTGCAAGATGTTAGTGGTGACCATTATTTTAGTAGCCTGTCAGTAAAAACTGTGATACGCAGCTCACGGAGAACACATACTCCAGCCTACACTGTCACTGTCTTTTCCTGCTTGTCACCACCACTCAAACTCTCTGACAATGCAGAAGCCTTTAAATCGTTGCACTCCAACCTCTCCCAAGCAGCAAGGAAAGTCTTGTGAGCTATGTGACGGAACCACAGCTGTATCACAACCACATGCTAGTTTTAAAACGGTTGCTAAAGTAACAAGAGAAAATCAGGATTTGTCAGAGCTTTTATACTTTAACAGTGATTCCTGGTCTCTCATTTCTACAGATCATAATCATTTGCAGGACTGCCCAGTTTTTCATGCATTACTTTGTTGGGGCAAGTTATTTTTGGCTATTAGTAGAAGGAATTTATCTGCACACATTACTGATAACTGTTGTACTCTCCGAAAGACGACTGCTACAGACGTACATTGTGATAGGATGGGGTAAGTACCTAACAATTCACCAGTTCTTGATTCTGCAGTACTTTTTTGAGTCGCTGGTGGATACTTTGTAATGAAGAAAGCAGTCTGAACTCTTTTTTTGTTTGTTTTGAAGTCAGCGATTGTCAATAAAGATAGACCAGCTGCGACACATCAGTTGCAGTTCAACTTGACCTGCAGGTACAGGAAACGGGTGAATTATTTCATAAGAAAACAGTAGCCTAGTGGACAGAACAAGAAGAAATTTGACTACATTTGGCTGTATTTTCTGTCATCCCTGAATCTCATGGTACTATCAGCAAATTCATTTTCATCCTCTGCAATAGAGCGCCTATATAGCAAAGATGTCTAAACATTAACAATTTTGTTTTATATGTTCACCTTCCTAACTCACCTGAAAGTTCTGAAGTGTGCTTTAAGTTAGAGGACAATGTGAAGTGGTGCATGGTTCAGGTCTTATATTTCAGGCATTCTTCATGGAACAAAGTCAATGTAAAGCTGTTTACAAGCATTTGAACAATTTTGTGTAAATTATGTTGTGTAAACTGACAATCATGTTTGTGGCTTACACAGAGAGCATAATTCTGTATCTTGCCTGGATAAAGGAGAAGATCAAGGTTTCCTAATCCCCAATAATAATCTAAAATCTACCTGTACAACTTGCAGGCCTCTGAAGATTTTAAATGAATATAAAAAATATACTCTTAGACAATATGTAGGTTTTTTGCAAGAGTTATTGATTCAAATCCAGTTGCCTGAGTAGGAGGAGGAGAGGATGGACAGCAATAGAACTTCTGACTGTAAAACATTTCTCAACGTATGGTCTTACAAGCTGGCTCACTATCATCACGTCTATTGAACTATATTGTCAAATGTAAGATTGTGTATCCAGGTCTGTAGGGACTATAGTATATAACCCACTGAAAAGAAAGAAAAAGTGATTTTTAAAAGTATTTGATTGTGGTGGGCTATTATGTAGTTGTAAATAAATTATTCCACATTTGCTGTGCTCAACTGCTTGCTGAAATTATCTACCAAGGATAAAGAGGTATGATTTTAAAGAGGTGTTTAAACTCAAACATAAATAGCTGAAGCAAAGAGCAGCTAAGATTGAAACAATAATCTTTACAGTTGGAATGCCACAATGTTTACATGTTTAAAGGAAATTGTTAGTTATTGTTATCAAGGCTGTGGCAACCTTCCTGTCAGTTTGACAGTAATTCATGTCATTCAGTTTTAGATGTCTAACAGTTGTACCAGGCTCTCTCTGTAACAATCACAGGGAATGAAGAGAGTTCACTTTACTTCTCTTTGACATCTACCTTATCTCTTGAATTTTGAAATGGGAATTGGAGAGCATCTAAAAGAATAACCTACTGGAGAAATTCCTATAATTAATTGGATTTCAGATAAGGCCATTTTTCAAGCTTTTCTAATATGACTGTATTACTTTTCTACAGCAATGGTTTTTGTTAATAAAATGTCAATGCTTAAAGCAAGAACCAGAACAGGACTTCAGCATCTAAAATACCACACGGGGGAAACCAGAGCAAAATGGTTTCAAAACGATAATATAAAACCCTGTTGAAGCACACAAAATAACTTTATCTAGGGCAAAACTGTCTGGTCTGAAAGAAAAAAAGATCCATTAAAGAATCCAGAAACCTTAACTCTTTCATAAAAATGGCTTGTATTTACCACTGTTGACAAGTTTAAAAGATATGTGACTTCTGTCTCTTACAGCAGTTGAACCAGGTTTTGAATATGAATTAAATAGTATTTTACGCATTCTTCTGAAGATGTCAGTACAACAGATTGCTCACTTTGTGTATTGTCTGCATTGTTATCAGAGGTGAATAGAAAGTACTCAGACCCAGTAATTTTGGCAGTGGCACATTTAATTTTGGAGTATTAAATCAGTTAGTTACAAGTGAATATAAAACTCAGAGTTGACACTGTGCCATTTTTTTCCTTTTTTTAACAATAAGAAACCTATGCTCTTTTCATCTTGTTTTACAGTTTTAAATTCAAAATAAGATTTTATTTGTCTTCCTGTAACAATAGAAGAACTCTAACAGACTGTTTAACACCTCACACCTCTTAGTTCTTTAAAGACCAGATGAAAACTAGCATATATCCAGAAGTTAAGGAATTCAGGTTGTTTTAATCTAGGTTCATGTGAAACTGAGGAGTTCTGCGGCCCTGATGATAAATTCATAGCCTTCACTACTGATCAACGTGACAACAATTTAATAATGTGGAAAGAGCTAAGAGCACAGAACAAGGATCAAACAAAGGTGTTTGCAATGGGAACACACATGATTTCAGAAATGTCAGTCCATGCATACAGAGCAAGTGCTGTAACCTTGGGAAAGTTCTGTTTCTCATGTGTAAAACAAAACGGTTTATCTCTTTTTTAAAATCAAAATTATTTCATTGTGTAGCATAACCTGATATTTTGACATCATATCAGAAAGGAACTTCAGGAAAAATCATTACTTTTAATTGAGGAAGCATGTACAATGGGGAAACGCATGTTTTATCACATACTGGGAAAAAAACGGGGTTTTTTTCACATCTGAAACAGAAGTATTGATCCTCAAGTTAAGTTGGAGTTTAACTTCGTCAAGCTAACAGTAAATAAATTGATGGAAATTAGTATTTAATACCTATGATGAAGAGAGAAGGAAAGCCTAAGCAAACGAGTCATCGATCATTGAGATACCCTGTTCCAAAAGTCAGTACTAGATACTCAAATGCAGTTCTTCTAGGTTCCAAGACAGATGTGAAACACCACTTATAAAATATTCTTTCACCAAATCCACTCACACATTTAAGCTGCAAAGGACATGTACATACGTGCCTGTATATTACAGCTCAGATTTGGTGACTAAATCTAGGTACATATTGTGAAATCTCTGCGGAGGATAAAGTTTTGTCAGGGCAAATACAAAACAGAAACTGGAAAAGTCATATATTGCATTTTGGTAGAAATTTGCTGGTTAGAATTGTCTCAGAAAATTGGTCTTGCCCCAAAACAAGTCTAGTTTCTCAGGGTAAAGGATCTTGATATAAAAGAAAATAAAATACACTCCTATACCCTTCTCTGCATAGTCAATGGCGAGTCCTAAGTATTCCCAAACAAGTTCCCTATGTTTACAGGGAAATCAAGTAGTTAATATTAAAAAATTTTAAACTTTCCTATCTATGAAGTGAAGCTCCATATGATTAAAATATAATTCTTAATTTTTTCATCCTCATGCTGTCTCCCAATCTCTGTTGCTCCGCTGTTCTGCCAGTATGATTTATGCTGTGTTCCTTGAGTGCTCTGAGTGGTGTTTTCATATCAGGCTTCCTGTGGGTTCTTAGAATCAGGTAGTGCTTAAACCTTTAGCTTAGTCTACCTGGCATCGGAGGGGATTCATTTCGTCTAACAAGGTTAAGTTTAGGTAACTAATACTGAGACTCTCTCTAGAACCAAAGGAAGAAGACGAGTACCTTTGAAGAGTGAACTATTTCAATATTTAAATGTAGTAGGATATTGCCTTAATCCTTTCATGCATCTCTAGTCACATTGGAACTTGTCTTATTTCCTACAGCACCCTTTTCTCTGGCCTTACCTGTATTCATCCACTATGCTGCTGTGAAGATTATTTTTCAGGCTTTCAGTTTTGAACATGCTCTCCCATTTTTGGCATCCCTCCTTTTCCTCTCTTGCTTCTTCCTCATCAGACATTAACTACTTTCCTTCACTTTCACGCTCGTTCCCATCCTTCCTCATCTATTAAAAGTTTCTGTCAAAGCATAACACCACACTTCATTGCCCATTGCCAAGCTTCTGGGCTTTCTCCTCTGCTGCACCTTACGCTCTTGATTTCTCTATTCCCTCTCACATTCCTCTTTAAAGATCCCTTGTGCTCTATTAATATGCCTGTATTAGCATACAGGCTGCTGATGCACCAAGACTTTCACACTGGTTAGTCTTGCCTTCCTCACTTTCCCATCTCCCTAAACCCATTTGTTTCTTTGATCACCAGCTTATTGTAATAGGGACTAATCATTTTATTCCTTGTTCAAACTGCAGTAGGACAAGTCTGTTAAGAATTTTGCTCACTGCTGTAAGAGTATAAATAATAATGATCTTTTCCCTGTCGGTCCTTCTCCATTGCTCTCATACCTGTACCATATTCATTGATTTCCTAAGGGCCTTTTCCCACTAATTAGCTTAATTTCTTATTTACATTTATTAGAATTACTACTAAGATGGGACATCTGGCACCTATCTTACAGACATTTGTAGTACTGCTGCTGCTGAGCCAGCAGGTGTGAACCTACTGAGACACACACAGTTCCTCAGCTGCTGTCCAGGAACTGCACTTGATAACATTGCCTCATCCTCCTGGGTATCATCTTTCCCCACTGGACAACCTCATATTCCTCTGGATGTGTAGCTCCCTTCCCAAATGGTCCATGCCCTGATTGATCTCTCAGATCTACCAGTTGCACAAATGCCATCTCCCACCCAAGTGAGACCCTTTCTATCTCCTTCCCCATTTTACCTACTCAGAAGTCTATCATCTCTGAGAGTATTTTGCTTCTGGCCATTTCCCTGTATTGCCACACTCCAGCTCTCCCCATGACCTTCACTAAGTGTCCCAGAATCCTGAATAGATCCCATTCTGGCTCCAGTGACCCACATCTCCCTCCCTTTCTGCCACATCCACCAGAAAATCTCCTCTGTGTTATAGGCCTGAGAACCCAGTTGAACACCTGCCTTTTGTAGCTCATGTGCCTCGTGCTTGTGACTGAAGCTTGTGCCTGCACGTTTGTAGACCACTGGAATAGTGTAGTAACCCTTTATTTCAGGGTTTTTTTTTCAGTCTGCAGTCTATGATCTCCAGGAAGGGGGACAACAATAGGGGAATGGGGATCATGAATTATCTTTAAGGGGTCCAGGAAAGGTAAGCCAGGAAAACAAGCCTTTGTCAGTTTTTTTAATTAACTAGACAGAGTTCTATGTCTCCACTGAAAACACTGTAAGGTTCAATAAATAAAAATGTTAACAACTGGTGCCTTAGGTAGCCTGTGAGGCCTCAAGTGCCAATTATTTTGAATTATCAGGGTCAGGAATTTAGAAGATTTGGATGGGTCAGCAGTGTATGTGTGTACCTATATATATATATGTATTTATGAGTCTGAAAATGCCAGATCTAACTATACAATGAAATTTCATTTTGTATTTGAACTACAAATGGGGAAAGCCAGGATCAGGTTGATACTTGTACAATTCTAAATAGAAGACTCAAAAACATATATCTTTGCACCACATACTACTGTAACATACCTCTGTTTTTTATGAACCATTCTGCAATCTTGGCTGTAATTGACTCCTTTTCTTTTCAGTTGTTCCTATCCTGTTTGTGGGCCCTTGGGGAATAAGCAGATCAAAACTGGAGAACACAGGGTAGGTTACTAAATAAAATGTGCCTTAGAATGCTGGCTTTCTATTTGCTTGAATTTTCTGGAAGCACTTGACAGTAATTAACACAAGTATTGACTACTAGATTACATTAAAATTAGACAGCAACTATTTATACTTCTTATATTTTCTAGGTTCATTTTAGTATCTTTACATTAAACTACTTCTAAGAATTCTCAGATTTACTTATGCATAAATCAAGAAGCAGAATGAACATTCACTGTTCCTGAAACAAAAGATATTGCATCCAGTGTTCATCCACTTATATGAAGCAGATTGTCAGCACAAACATCTTCATGGAGAGCATCTTGTTAGTAAGAAAAGGAGACCAGTGCTTTCTTTGGAGACCATCTACACTTTGAGTTTAATTAGTATTTACTGCCATTTTGAAAAAAAAAAATAAAAATTGTTATGGAGGATAATGCCAGAAACTGATATTCACTAAAAGCTGCTATTAAATGAATGTGTTCAGTATTCACTGAATGAATGAGTAAGAGTAACTTGCACTAGTAAGCATTAGTTTCCCAGCCTTCTGGTCCTCAATGATGCTGTTAATGACATCACATAGACTTTGTGATTTATGTATGACTTCATTTGTTCCCCTTTTTCTTCATGGTTCCTGAAGAGTTTTGTTTGGAACACTAATATAGTTATCAAGAAACAACTTCAGGAACCAAATCACAGTTACAGTCTCATAGAGTTAGATGTTATAATGACCCTAAATACAAGCCAAGATCTTACAGAGTTTCGGGCTAATTAACAAGAAGGAACATGTGCACAGGACAGATTAGAAGGTTAGAGAAGGAGGAAAGGAGACAGCTTCAAGGAAACAGTAGGTGTACTTTTTAGCAGGTCAAGAGCCATGGTCACAATTCACAGTTTACCCATTTCCAGTTTCAGACAGATAAATTTGAGTAGGTTGAATTCCATTGTGAGGTTTTGGTGCCATGTATAGTTGTTGTGTGCATCCAAAGACTGAGTTTGCCACACAGTTCTGAAGTCTGCAGTCTGGGGAAACCTCTCTCAACATTCCGGTGGAAAGACCTTCAGAATTAATACAACTACAGTTGTTGGTGAGATTCTTCCTAGTTTTATTCCATTTCTCCTGAGTGCCACCTGAAAAAGTTTAATTTTGTCAACTTCTTTTTGAAATAGATACATAGGTTATGTAAGATTTCTAAATTTTTTCTATGAAAATAATGTAATTATACTTCAAATTATTCTTCAGGTGCTGGGGAACAAACGAACACATGGGAATCTGGTGGATCATCCGAGGACCAATGTGGTTTTCCGTTGCAGTAAGAACCATTTCGTCCGTTCCTAATACGAACAAACGTGATTGTCTTTTGTGACCCTTTCTCCAAGTAGAAAAGATGAGACAGAAAAAATTGTAAATTAAGATTCTTACTGTGAGTGGTTGGGAATATCTTCCTTTCTGTCTTTCTACAAACAACATTTCAGTGTCAACCTCTAAAACATTGCTGTTTATCTGTGCAATGAATTCTGCACAGGTCCACCTATATCGAAGATGGAGCCTTTTGCTTCTCATATTTTTTACTTCTCATTTTTTCACCCTGATTACCTCAGTGAGCAAGTTACTTAGGAGAGTGTTACTATGTGGTATGAGCCACCAGAGAGCTCCAGATTCTCTATAGAGGAAGATCTTATGAAAACAAAGATGCAGAGAAGTAGCCACAGAAGTACTGATGGTCAAGGGGAGAAAGCATTCATCTAATGAAAAAAAAAGAAGTATAGCATGACAAGACTGAGTTATGAATTTTTTTTCTTAAACAAATGCAGGAAATTGTACACCTGAAATGCAGTGATAATGAAGAGATGGAAATTGCATGATCAAAACAACTCATGAGGACATGATTATGAACACAGAATTTTGAGAGGTGGGATTGTGGTGTGTGTTCAGAATACCTTATATTCTCATGCAGTCAGCAAGGCATAAAAGGATTAGAGGAATAAGTTTTTCAGTTAGATAGTAAATGTTGTAGAGAAGAGATGTATTTTACTCATGCAAATGTGAGGGAGTAAAAGAAGGGCTGCTCAAAGTGTAATATTGCAGAATGGATGCATTCAGTGTATCAGATGGAAAGGAGGGTATTGGTTTCTGTCACACCGGAGAAAAGATGTGGAAATTAAAACTTGAGAGGCGAAATAATGGACTTTGTTGGAGAGAACTGTGTGAGAGGTAAAGTGGGCGTAGTTGGGACTGAGCTGTGAAACAGAGAAACACAGTAGCCATCAAAAAAGTAAATAATTAGAAGGACAGTGGAGGACTCTATCAGAAGAAAAAAATGCAGTGGAAAGAAGAGCCAGAAAAGAAAGCAAAAAGGTCTGAAAGGTGAGAGGAGGCAAAAGCCAAAAGACAGCATTAACAAAGACTGAAACTGTTCCAAAACTGAGGGAAAGGTCAAGGTGGACAAGGTCCAGACCTGAGGGGATCTGACCCAATTTCTTCCTGGATATGTCTAATTCTGAAAGAAGACTCGATCATCAGTTTACATTTTGAGGGCCTGAGAAGAAAATACACAGCTAGTGGAACACAACCAGAAGAAAAAAAATAATAGCATTTCTGTGACATAAAAAAGATCAAGTGTTTTGCTTTTGTTGTAAGAATATTAAGGTCGCTGATGTTAGTATCCTCAACCCAGAGCAAGGCCCCTGAATAACAGGAAATTAAACAGACCTAAGAGGCAGGTATGCATTCCAAAGTAATTTGATGACTAACACTTGGATGGAGGCAATCAGTAATTTAAAAATACCTTTCAGTTAAGCTATTTCTGCACAATTTCCTTTTAGCCAGTGACCCAATAGGGCATAATCTTTGCTGACGTAAATCAGTGCAAAGAACTGAGGATGTGAGTTACTATTTTTAGCAAGAGACATAATATCAAGATTGCATGTTACATCAAGAACAGAGCACACTGGAGGAAGTGATTATTCCTCTCTGTTCAGCACTTGTGAGAGTCCATCTGTAATGCTATACCCATTTTTTATTACATCAACATACTGGAGACAGTCCTGCAGAAGCCATCAAGACTATTGGGGCCTGGAGCACATGGTGTACAAGAAGAGGCTGAAAGAACCGGGTTTGTTCAGACTTAAGAAAAGAAGACTATGAGGGGATGCAGTTGCTGTCTTCAGTAGCAATAACAATGGAGGCATATGGGCCAGGAGGGTACAGCAAAAGGATGGTAGAAAATAGACAACAGCTGTAATGTGCAAAGTTTAGACTAGGTATAAAGAAATTTCTAAAGATAGCTTTCTAACCTTAATTCAGATGTTCATGTCACTACTTGGAGAGCTCCTGTCATCATCATCCAAAACAAGGAGAAAATACTTTTTCCTGGTTTTTTTTTTCTTACATTTTTTCATTGCAATTAGTGCCATTTTTGTCCTTGATATTTTGGAACAAATAAGATATAGTTTCCTACTACAGACCAATACACAGAAATATCAAGGTTGCCATAAAGTGACAGAAGGGATAAACTTTTGTTCAAAAATCACTCTAGCTGGAGCTGGTAAAAGAGAGGTCACCTTAGATTTACATGTAAATAGGTAGATACACACATATATTATTCCTCTAGCATAATTCTTAATCCCTGCTTTTTTATATTACATTTTGGAATCTTCTTCCTTGGTGCTATTTCACAGACTCTGATAGCCCCAGCAGTTTAATTTATTCTGAGCATGTAGCCTCTGATCATTACCAGTGGTTACAGTCATTAAGTGTTAGAAAATAAAGAAAAAGTGTAAAAAATATAGCATTATCAGTTAGACTTTATGGAAATTTTATGGGAGCTGGTGAAGGGTCTGGAGAGCAAGTGTGCTGGGGAGTGGCTGAGGGAGCTGGGGGGGTTTAGCCTGGAGAAGAGGAGGCTGAGGGGAGCCCTTCTCGCTCTCTGCAGCTGCCTGAAAGGAGGTTGTAGTGAGGTGGGGGTTGGTCTCTTCACCCAAGTAACAAGCGATAGGATGAGAGGAAATGGCTTCAAGTTGCTCCAGGGGAGGTTTAGTTTGGATATTAGGAAAAATTTCTTCACCAAAAGGGTTACCGAGCATTGGAACAGGCTGCCCATGGAAGTGGTTGAGTCACCATCCCTGGAGGTATTGAAAATATTTGTAGGCATGGCACTTAGAGACATGGTTTAGTGGTGGACTTGGTAGTGCTGGGTTAATGGTTGGGTGTGATGATCTTAAAGGTCTTTTCCAACCTAAATGATTCTGAGTCTATGGCATCTTTGTCCAGAACCAGCAGCAGCTAGAGGACAGTTGAAGCTGTTTCATCTCCTAGCAGTTTGTATAGAAGAGCAGGGTCAGCTTCTTCCTGGGATGACTTTCTTAAACCTAATTGCCGTTCTGTTGAATCTTGTAGCATAGAGTCCTCCAAGTGGTGAAGGAACTCACATATCTTCACCCACCGCTGCTTACCTGTATATTTTGGTACCAATGCTCATTTTAGAAGGAGCCATAAACTTTCTGAATAAATGTCACTAAGACATCCTGTTGCTGTCATTAGGTTGTAGGACATTCTGTCTGTGATTGTTCCTCAGAATCACACTGAGTAACCCTTACTTGGAAATTAATTCTAAGGCAAACAGGAAATATATGTGCACACCTGATATCACAGAATCCAGTTTGGCAGTGTGCATGATGGTGGCCAGCAGTGGGGCTGAACATGGGGAGATTCCTTTTGTGGCTTGATCAGCGCTGGGATCACTCCACCGCTGATACCATGGGAGAGGCAGGGAAGGCGTCAACAAGAAATTAAACTGAAAAGTTAAGCAAAAGGGATGATATCAGATTGCAGAGGAATGCAACATCAAATTTGACTAGAAATGGAGAAGAAGAAGGAGAAGAGAGTGGTGAAGAGGATTTAAGAGGATGCTCAGCAAAATAAGTTAGATAGAGGGACAGACACAGTATGGAGCAAGAGAAATACATAGTGGGCAGAAATGAAGAGGTTAGAAACCCAGAGCCACATCATGTAATAAACAGACAGGATGTTCTCAGTATCCTGTTCTTGAATATAATTCAGCAAACTTATCTAAAATCCAATGGCAAAATGTGTGTCAGCACCACCTAATGAAGTTGTGCATGGATTGTAACAGCCAGGTACTGCAGCTGAACCTTGTCCTCATAGGGCATAAGTTGATCTACAGGCCAAGAGTTCCTAACCTTTTTCTTGTGAAACATCAGAAATTGGAAAGTCATATTTCCTATTTTTTATCTTATTGGACCTTATTCCACAGTCCAGTTTTCTTTAAAATAAAATGAAAGGTATCATAGGGCAAGCACCATGCTAGATTGTATGTTGCTGTTTCCTGAGCAGCTCCGTTCATGTACAGTCAGCCTGGAAAAGAATGACGGCACCTCGCTTTTATATATTTTACTGCCATCCAGAAATTTCAGACAACTTCAGAAAGGAAGTCGTTATCTGAGTTTGGTGGTGGAGAACTGGAAGATACTATGACAGGCGTAGTTATTAATCTTAAAAACTCCATGTGCCATTTTGGTTTCTTTGTCCCACAGTAGGTAAGAAATAAAGTATTAGAGTTCTTGCACATAGTTAATGTTTTAGATTTTATATTGAAATTACTGTTTCTATCTGTGATCCCAAGTTGTTATTAAACAGTTTTACATTTTTAATATGGGGTAGGAGCTAATTTTCAGTACTTATGATAGGATCAGTACTTATGATAGGATCACACCACTGAGACCCTCAAAAGCTCTGACTTAGGGATCATGGCATATCAACTAATTCAATGTATAGGTTGGATGAGCAGAAAATGAGGTGGACTGAAAACTGGCTGAATGGCCAGGCCCAGAAGGTGACACAAAGTCTAATTGAAGGCCAGCAACTAGCAGCGTACCCAGTGCCGGGTCCGATCCTATTTATCTTCTTCATTGATGATCTGGGCAATGGGGCAAGTTTACAGATGACACCAAACAGGAAGGAGTGGCTGAGATGCCAGAGGGTTGTGCTGCCATCCTGAGGGACCTTTCCAGGTTTGAGAAATGAGCTGACAGGAACCTCATGGAGTGCAACACGGAGCAGTGCAAAGTCCTGCACCTGAGGAGGCACCAGTATGTGTTGGGGTCTGCCCAGCTGGAAAGCAGCTTTGCAGAAGAGGACCTGGGGATCCTGGTGAACACCAAGCTGACCATGAGCCAACACTGTGTCCTGGTGGGGCAAAGGTGGTGAATGGTACCCTGGGCTGCCTTAGGCAAAGCATTACCAGCAGGTCAAGGGAGGTGATCCTTCCCTTCTGCTCAGCACTGGTGAGGCCATACCAGGAGTGCTGTGTCCAGTGCTGGGCTCACCAGTACGAGAGAGACATGGGCATACTGGGGACAGACCAGCAAAGGAACCACAAGAATGATTAAGGGACTGGAGCATCTCTCCCATGAGCCAAGGCTGAGAGAGCCAGGAATGTTCAGTCTGGAGCAGAGGAGGCTCAGGGGAATCTCATCAATATATATAAATACCTGAGGGGAGGGTGCAAAGAGGACAGAGCCAGGCTCTTCTCAGTGGTGCCTAGTGGCAGGACCAGAGGCTATGGGCACAAACTGAAACAAGAGGTTTCCCCTGAATATCAGGAAATGCTTTTTCTCTTCGAGGGTGACCTAGCATTGGTAGAGATTGCCTGGAGGGGCTGTGAACTCAACATCCTGCACCCATCTGGCAATGGTCCTGGGAAACCTGCTGTGGGTGACCCTGCTTGAGCAGGAGGGTTAGACAAGGTGACCTCAAGAGGTCCTTGCCAACCCTAACCATTTTGTGATTTTGCTTCCATGTTCTAGTGAAAATTCAGTCTTTTATATCAAGAGTAAAAATATTTCAGTCTTGTGGCAGTCATTTTCAATTAAGCTTTGGTGTTTTCTGTGAAAAGCAGAAGTTCATAATGGAAAATTGTTTTTAGAGTAAACCAAATTTTCCAGACAAAAGTAAGTTTGGATGGAAAATGCTCACTAGCTCCACTTTTGAAAAACCTTACAGTGTTGACTATGGTGAATTCTTTATAATTGTAAGAACAAAAAGTTATAGTAAAAGTGTTGTCCCTAAATCAGCGTTCTTCACCCTGCGTGCAAAACACCAATCAGTGCACTGAGTCGAGATATTTGTCTTTATTGCCAGTCTGCAGAGTGGGGTGCTGGGCATTTAACATCAGCCAGCACATCTTTTAGAAAGGCATGGGGTCTTTTATACAAAACAATGACAAAAGAAGTTACATTAAAATATCTGATTGGTTACTTGTACAAAAATTCCTCCACGCATGTCTTACTTTTAGTTTGGCTTGTTATATTAAGGTGGGCTCACATTTCCATCTCAGTTCTCCTCCTGTAACCAAAGTGATGAAATTAGTCAACCAGGGATGTTGCTGGGAACATATGGGAACATGGAGTATACAAATCAGTGTATCTGTTGGTCTGTATTTTAGTATCTAGGTAATCGTTTATGCCATCAAAACAATAGGCAATGTGTTTTTATCAGTAGAGGAATGTATTTCTGTCAGAAAAGGATGACAAAGTGTGGTTTCGTGTAGTGGACTGAGAAAACTGGCCAGGACTTCCAAGATTAAGAACCAAGAAGGTAAAAGGTAATTCCGGCAGGGGGAGATCGCGACCACCGACTCACGGACCACCAACCCTAGTAATACCACCTACTCAAAAGAGAACAATGGAAAAGGACAACTGGGTCTACGCAGTAATGTACATATGAGCGAGCAAGTTTGTACCGATCACTAGAAAGAATAACATTGACTATGTATGGATAAAATGAATATGTATATTTTTGATCTATAAATCATATGGGAAGGGTGTGAAAGGGATGCACGCTTGGAGGCACGATCCCCCATGCATCCAGCACTGCAATAAAGAATGCCTGCTCTTTAATACTAAATTGGTGTTAAAGAGTTCTTCCTGATTTTACTGCATTTTTTTGGTAACACTCCTAGGGGTGTGCTTTTCAGTATTATAATCACCTAAGGTAACTGGAGGTCATACCTTCATCCCATTAGTTACCACTAAGGTACTTCTGTCCTGCTGTGGCTTCCCACGAACAATGGCTAGCCCCAAGGCAGGTATTTGCAGATCTTTGTTTTAGGGGCTTTCTATACTCTCTATTCAAGGTTTCAAGGCCAACCATGATGGTTGTTTTAACCCTTCTATATGAAATTGAGAAGTCAAATTCTAAAGGTTAGGAAAGACCAGAGGTAGAGTCATCCATTTAAAGGCAACTCACCTCTCTTGTACCTGCACACCTAGCTCTAAACTTATCCAAAGAGATGCCCACGAGATGAACTATTGCTATGGAATAAAACAGCAGAGCACAGTCTGCAAGACATGCACTTTAGTAACAGAGATGTGTGAATGACAAGAGGGTGCTTCATGAGGAAAACAATATGATCCTGATCCTAACGTAGTTCTGCTGCCTAAGAAAATTGCTTTAACTCTGCCTCTGTCCCCAAGTTCATACACAGTGCTAGGAAAAATATCACAACTGGCTACTAACTTCTGGTTTTTGCTTACTGAATGTCCAGACAGCTGATGGTGTAAGGGTTGAGCACTTCCAGTTGCAGCTGAAGTAAGAAGTATGATACTCTCAGTAACATAATGTTGATGCTAATTGCTCTGCAAAATCAAACCAATGCACCTCTAACTGGTGAGATCTTACACTTTGGACATCCATTTATGCTTTCGTTGTTTTTTTTTTTTGTTTTTGTTTTTTAAGGGAATAATATCCACTTATCACCCTGTGATCGTTTAAAGATACATCTGTGTACATTTGGGGAGAACATAATGAGAAGTGTTTGATTCTTTACACAGAACAAGAACTAGGGTTCCAGCAGTAATGCCTACACATCAAAAGAGGACAAGAAAAGTCCTGAACAATCCTGAACAATCGTCCATTCCCAAAATGAGGAAGCAGTGTTCTGTGTTAAAACTAAAATGTAATTTTGTACTGGAGCTGAATAAGGCAATGCTAATTTTCTCAACTTTGCAACCTTAATAACTTTTTTGCAGAGGGCTTTTGGTTTGGGGAAGTGAAATAGTTAATGCCTCGTAGGCATTTGCAGGCCTCATTAGAAAAAAAATATTTGCAGATTGGTCTTGGCCAAGTCAGTACAATTTAATTAACAAAGGAGTGAATTATTCATAAAGGAATGCCCAGGGCTTCCTTGTCTGGCTGTCTAGAGCTTCTTTAGATGAAGAATTGCAGTCACTGCTGGTTTTTACCACATCCTGTCATGGTTTGGTGAAGAGTTGTATGACCTAAAGGTATATAAAATCTGTTAACTGCCTCATTTGGAGAGAGCTGATGCCAGCAGAGTCTGTCGCTGCTTCTTTGCGCTCTCTGCTCCAGCAGTGGTAATAACCTGCTTATGTTCTGACCTGGTCACAACTACATTCCACTCATTCGATGACAGGTTTTCAAGTATTTAATATCAATTTTACATTTCTTTAATACCTATGAGTAATATCATAGCATTTATTGTAAGTAACCTATTTCTATTTTCTTTCAAGGTTAACTTTGGCATCTTCTTAAAAATTCTCAGGTTGCTGATTTCCAAACTAAAAGCTCAGCAAATGAGTTTTCATGACTACAAATACAGGTATGTAATAAATAACAAAGAAGTCCTAGCTTTTTTTTTTCTCACAACATCAGAAGGTTGCCAGTTTGCCCTTGCAGATTATACATTTACCTACCACCACCAGGTGTAACAGATATTCAACCTGCGATGTAGGAAAGCCCTCTGGGGAAACATGCTCCACAAACATTTCCTTATCTGAGAGGTAAAAGCATGTCAGTGCCTGTGTGCTGAGTATTATGGGCATTTTCTCAAGTATTTTGCAGTGTGGTAAGCTCTCTGCTCTCAGATATCCTCACCGTACACCTGTGGCCTCTACTGCTGTGACACATTTTTCCCTTGAGTGTGACAAAAGCTCCTCAAAAGAAAAGGAGCTGTGCAAGATTTGTGGGACTTACCTAAGTGACTAAGAGAAGCATTTCTGATCTACCTTTTTTCACAGACACAGATACTGTTGACTCATGAATGTCCCTGGTCATCCTGTAGACCCAACTGAGAACATTATTCTTCGCCTGGACTCTTGCAAGTCCTGTTGTGGGCTCTCTTGGCTAGAGTCTCACATCACATCTTGCATAAAGTCCTGGAGTTGGCCTTTGCACAAATATCTTCCCACTTTGTGGGAACAGCAAGGGTAGGCTGCTCTGCAAGGAGCTACGGATGCAGTGAAAACTGCATTTAAATCAAGCAAAACCTGAGGATTTGTTAACTGCTTTCCATATCCCAGTTTTTTCAAGTTCTTAGTATCTTTAATCAAAGTGTTGTGAATCCCTGTCTGCTAATACAGTACTGCCTTACTAAGATGAATTATTTTATTGTCTAACAGGACTGGGCAGGGGGAGGGAGTGTGGAAATTTCACTACTAACCTCCTATTGCATTACAGTATTAAATCCCTGACAAGAAGCATATTTCCATTTTCCTTCAACATTCAAAGTCCAAAAGATCTCAGCTATATTCTCCAGGTTGCTACAGGAAGGTGGTTGTGATGACAGTCACAGACAGCTGTGCCTATATTTAACATTGCCTAGTGTTGCGCATTACATTCTCTTTTCTACTGCTTATAATTTTGCTAAACTTTCAAAGATTTAAGCTATTCCTCACATTACAAGTCTTCCTCAGAGCTCACTTTCTGTTGAACATGTTCCCAGACTTGTTGAAGAAGATTTTCTTCCATAAAAATTATTCTGGTTGCATTTTTTAAACAGTAATTGACTGCCAACAGTACCGAGATACTTTCTATACAGCTACATAGAGTTTTAATAGGAAGGTCTAAGAACCTTGTTAACAGATCACTCATATTTAACTATATAAATATTTTTCTGTTGCCTAGCAGCATAAGTTTGATGATAGTGGCCTTTCTGTTCAGTTTCTTGTGCCTAACTTTTCACCTTAAACCCAAAGACAAGATTTCCTCCTGCACAGACTTTTCTGATAGTGTCCTCCAAAATTCATATCTGGGAATCTGTCCTCAAAATCACAAGATTACTAATACCATTCCAGAGTCAGAATACTAAGGAAATATTTCTGGAATAATTTATTTGTAGTTGATTTTTTTATTTTTGCACCAAGGATGTTGAAAAAATACTATAATCAAACATTTTCTTTTTAAGATTGGCAAAATCCACACTTGTGCTGATTCCATTGTTGGGCATCCATGAATTTGTATTTACCTTCATCAATGATGAACAGGTGGAAGGACTTTCAAGACATATAAGACTTTTCATTCAGCTGACAATGAGCTCATTTCATGTAAGTACTGTTCTGCAAGTACTGTTTTTAGGAGTCATAGACACATATATATATGTTGCTCACCTATAGGTACCACAGATACTTGGTATTCTTATTTAATATTAAGCTCCAACCTATAATATCTATTACATTGACAAGAAAAAAAAATCACAAACTGTATATTCAAAATATGGTAGTCCCAAAGACCAAAAAAGGAGCCTGACATCTTCAGTAACAGTGTGTCCTGTGTTCTCTGGTAATGGGTGACAGTTGATCATAGACCCCTGTTCTGAAAACAGCATTAAAGAGGTCTATTTAAAAGACATGATTTATAAAATACATGAAACATATGTGTTTCACATAAGTTAATTCCTAAAAGGCACTGGATGGGTTTTTTAAACAAGATTTTCCCGTGATTTGTTGACTTCGCAGTCACACTGAGGAGAGAGTTGGTTCTGGACACATCTTTTTCAGTGCATAGTACATGTCCAGTGTACTTCAAACACACTACAATGACCTTGTTGTTGTGCCACTGTACACACAAAATACAGTCAAGACTCTTTGTACCAGGAGATACAAGGATCAGCTTCACTTTAGCTTGCGTAGCAGGGGCAGTCACATGATGACTGACACATCACTGACACAGCGGGCCTGTGGCGCAGTCCTTATCTTTCAGGACTTTTTCCAGATGAGTGTGGACTAGCTGGCATTGGGGGCAGATTGATGAAAGGAGGTGCAGATCGGAATGCTGTGAGAACAACAACAGAGTTAAAATATTTGCTGTGAGGAGAAGCTTTTGAAGGATAAGCAGGAACTGCTTTGTGTGTGGTTCCAGCCTGGAGGACACTCTGGATATGCCTGCCAGACTAATGCCCTCGATCAAGTGCAATGAAGTGCTCTTGGACAAGAGCTTTGTCAGAGGCATGAATCACCTGAGTTGTGTGCTGTTCTGCAGTTGTAACAGAGGTACTTCTGTGCAGGCCTAGAGAAAAACTCAAATATTTTTAACACCAAAACCACACCTACATACTTCAGGCTTCCATAGTTCACATATAGGCATCAAAGATGTCATCTGAGATATCCTTTTGAGGACCTCAGTTTGGAGCTTCTGTCTCTTTCACGGCTTTAAGTATAAATTCAATGAAGCACTTAATGCATCGGAAGTGAAACATAGAAACCCACCATGAATTCAGTGAACAGGCACCAGTAAAAAAAGTCCACTTTCGCACACTAGACTCCTGATTAGTGCACCCCTCTGGGAAAAGGAGACAGCAAAGGCCTCAGCTAGGAAATGGTTTAACCTGTTCCAGGGAAGTGCCCAATAAATCTTATGCAGCACTGTTTCCTCCTGCCCAATCAAAGCTGTGTAAGCTAGCAACCACATATGCAAAATTATCTCAGAGGAAGGAGGATGAAAGAGAATCTGAATCTGTGGCTTAGTGGTTAGGACAGCTGGCTGGGGAAGGGACGCCTTGGGGCCTTTGCACCTGCCTCCCAGTGTTGATATAATTTACGTTAAATACCTATAGATTTAAAAAGGTAAGAGAAAATTACAGTAATCAGAGGAGCAAGGAGTAGAACATCTCAGACCTTGCCTTACTCATCCTTTACTTCCACTCACGGCCTCATGAGATACGCCAGTAGTCAATATTAACCTACCCTGATTCAAGAGAAGGTGCAGATGTGCCTCCCCCCGGAGAGGTTGGTAGCTGGGTGACTACTCTTGGGCACGGCTGTGCCTGTGGTGAGGCACTGGGTATTTCCTGTACTTGCAGGTTATTGAGCAAAATATGGAATATATCACAACAGCCAGCTTCTCCTCCTGTGAAGAAAAGTACATTGACCCACTGACCATAGCTGGATCTTTAACACAGGTGTTTATAAGTCCATGAAAGAAATAACTGAAGCAGTTGAATTTTCTGCTTTGTCATTTTTTTTCTTGGTTGCTTTGCATCCCAACTTCAGTTACTGGGCTATTGTGAGTCCCAGTCTAGGCGCCCAGTGCCCCATCCTCCACCCTATTCAGTGTATACAGGAGCTTAGCACTTAAGCTGACACTTGAGAAAAATTGCACTTGTGTAGGCCTGAGTATTCAACCTTGGGTCCCAGCATTTAACTCCCCACTAAATATAGTTTCCTAATCCTTAAATGCTTATATTTGTCATGTTCCTACTAGTTAAAGGACTGTTGGTATTTCCCCCCAACATTTTCCTCCCATGGTTCCTGAGATTTAAGTCTGGCAAGGTCAACACCTGTAAACCTGTGTCTCATATCTGCTCCCGTATCTCTATAGGGAGCTGTTTTATCTCCCGCTAATCATTTCAGCTTGACCAACAGCAGAACATTTCCCATTTTGGTTACAAATAACTATAAAAGGAGATTCCATAAAGTTCAAGTCCTTATGGGATGCCATTCATAAATTCTAAGATTTTAAGAGCCTCTTTTAAACAAACTTGCCTTATATCCAGTTCTCTCAGAAGGCACACAAGGTAAATCAGGTAGCAATTTAACTTTCCTGAGCAGAGAAAGAGTTTCCTTGCTGTCCTCTGAAAGAACTAGCCAGTTCAGCAGGAAGTACCAGCAATTCTTCAGGCGAAAAAATTACAAATGAGGTTCGTTCCTGCAATACTCCATTTGAAATGTCTGTGTTCAATCTTTTCTACCCCCAAAAACCATAACTATGAGAAAGTCTGTCCTCATCCAAGGTTTGGGCTACATTTCCCTAAAGGATGTATTCATTCACCATACCTGCAAAGTGGCACTATGGCCTCCTATATGCACTCACGAGAAGTACTGTACTCAATCTCTAGAGCTAAGAGAACATTTGTTAGAGCTCTCATGTGGGTGGAACAGATAGATGGACTAGCATCTGCAGGTGGAAAAGAAGTTCCTCACCTACATAGTCAGCAGAGTGTTTTAGAGATGTTTATGCACTTGATTCCCCTTCAGTCACCCTTCCCTAGCAGCGGGAAGGCAGGCAGACACTTGAGGTAGCAAAGGAACGTGAGCGCAGCCCTGTCAGCTCTGCACCTTGTACCTTGACTGCAAGCACGAAGGTGTGAAGGAGCCACGCTCCATTACCATGGTCAATCCTAAATAGTCTAAATCCCACAGCAAACTGTTACTGAAACTAAATGGCGATTCTCAGATAGCTGTTTATGCACAAGTATATATGTGTTTCACTGTAACTGTTTACTCTCCGGTTCACAAAGGCCAAGAGCTGGACAGACCAGTCATTCTGCAGGCACAAAGCACTGCTCTCTGCTTCAGTCTGTGTTCCGCAGAGTTGCTGAGTAGTGACTTTCTCACGTCGTACTTCTGTTAAACTACCTGCTTAGCAAAGTTGTTCTTTACCCTTATCTTCCTGCCTGACCTTCTCAGTGAGCCAGGGCAGCATTTTCCAGGTCTCCTTTCTTTAATGAGGTACCCAGCAATATCTCTGGCTATAAGTGCTTACTTCTCACTCACTTACTACTTGGACATACATCTGCCCTCTTCGACAGTCTGAGACATGACATCATCAAAGCATTTTTGCACTTTTCCCGCAATTTATGGTGGTCATCGTTTTTAACCTGTATGTATGCACCAGTGCCCTGCCGTATGTATGCATCAGTGTTTCAACACCATTACTGAGGTTCTAATGAAAAATTTCCACTACAGCTTGAGGGGAAAAATATGCAGGCAGGCAGAAGGGAGTTAATGCAGAGCCACCACCCTAAGGGGGCCTGCTGACATGCTGTTGAAATACATGTTCCTCAGTTAGACATCCTTACTTGGAGAGGTTGCAGCGACTAGATGTTTTTTTAAGAAACACAGAAGCATTTTAAGTGAAAAATTTATTTACTGCCTTGTACAAAGAAATCTGATATAGAAGATAGCTTACTCATCCCTGCTAGAAAACACAAACTTCATTCCTTTTAGAGGAACATGCACGCGCTCGGCTATGTGGCACGCTTTAGAAGTAAAACTTCTTTTAAAAATACCCAAAGATCTTAGACAATGTTTAATGCAGATTCTCTTTTTTAGCTACAGCATTATTTGTGAAGGGATTAGCAAAAAAGCACATAAACTGTACACAATTACATTTGTTTAGTCTGTAAATCTTCTCAGTAGTTTTAAAAGCAGTTAAACTGTTTTGTTAAAGAAAAACAATTACCTCTGGGATCTCATCTGGAGGTTTTAACTCAAACGTTTTCAAGGAGCATGAAATTAAATTCTAAATACAAGTTCTGCTGTAGATATGACGCTCCTTTGCTTTAGAAAGTGGAGCAATCTAAACATCTTGGCTCACTAGTGCAAGCGAACTGTTAGCCACAGGAAAAAAAAATACTGGTTTCTGGTGGATAAAACCCAGTTATTTAATGAGTATTTTATCATGTTGCAATCATCAATAGAACTGGAGAACAATTGTGAGCCTTACACATGCATCTATCCTTTCCTATTATTATGCTAATGACCATTTCATCTGAATTTCTGATTCCTCTTTTTCCCTCACACTGTGGTCATTTAAAAAATGTATGCCTTAGAAGTCATGGCATATGAGCAAGATTTCTAAGTATGAAGTTCTGTGTATTGCAAAAAGAATTAATATAAGCATTAAAGAAATCAGGCTATAAAATTAACATCAAACATGAATGGTCAACTGAATGTTCCACCTTCTGGTGTGATTTTACAGTGCTTCTGCCTGTCACTGCATGTTCTGATCATGCAGCAGCAGTGAACTGAATTCACATAGGGATTTACAAATTTACATTCAACACAGAGGTGCCAATAATATTCACAATGTAGTCTCCTAATCTGCTGAGTTTCTACATTTCTGGCAGTGGATATCATCAGGCTTAGCAGTCACAGGACTTAACAGCACCATGTAGTTTAGATCCTATTTCTGCTTGTGGTACCTGTGAGGCCAAATTTAGAGCTTGTGCTCAGAACACAAAAGAAACCATCCAGGTGACATTTTCACTAACTTTCTACCCAAAGAAGAGAACTATCTCCAGGTGCAGAAGCAGCTCTCCATAAGAAGGTGCCTTTTAAGCTATTAAATTTGTACTTGCCCATCAGAATCTCTCCCCATGTTTTCTGAGTCTTCTATAACTACTATTCCAAAATTTATCCCCAGAGTAAAACATTATCTATTATAAACTTTAATGGCCCCAATATTTTGTGGTTGTTTTTTTTGCATACTTCTGTGAAATCATTCAGATGCAGAGGATTATTTAAAAGTTACATTGATAAATGACATGTCAAAATTACCTATAACTTGCTACCATAACCCAGGTGAAGCATAAAATATAGTTGAGCTAAAATACCTGGAAAAAGCAATTATGATTGCCATTTCTCCTGTCCCCATTTCCATTGGTGTGGCAGATAAACTGCTCTTTCTCATACTTACTGCACATATGCTTAAGAATTAATGTCTCCAAACTTTTCAGGATTGCTAGAAAATTAACTAGGCTCAAAATGCTATTGGTTAATGCTAGATATAATACAAAATATTCAAGCTGCTGTGTATGTCAAGATGCTATGTGGGTAAAATTTCTTTTTAAGTATTTGTCTGAGAAAACCAGAAACATTTCTGGAAAAGTAAGAGTGTGAAAACAATTTAATTATGTCAGCTGTATTATATATACTTACGACACCTTTTTACTTGTGATATGAACATTGCCTTGGGGCTGATAGTCAACAGTATTTATGCTCTTCATCAGAACTTGTGTCACAGATATATCTAGACATACCAAAAGAAGTGCATTTCCTGAAGCAATGGTAATAAACCTGCATATATGTGCTAGGCTGTTAGGCTGACATGCATGCATGGAAGCAGTTTTGATCTGAGATCAAATACAGACAGAGGAAAATGGAAAGAGTAATTTTGGGGTTGATTTAAAACAAGTTTTATCTCTAGGCTTTAAATTTTTTTAAAGGTGTTTATTTAAATCAATTTCAAAGGAAAAATGGCAATTCAAAATAGCCATAACCCTTAATACAGCTGAACCTTATGCCAGTACTAATCACTTAATATATCACTAATTTTTAAAAAGCAACCAAATGAGATCCCTCTCATGACAAATTCAAAGAAGCACATGGATAATATGAGACCCCAAGCTGCAATTTTTTCTTTTACCATGTTTATAAATAACAGCGGTCACAGTGTAACAGCAGTAGTTTGGAAAAAAACAATTATGTGGTAGCAAAATGAAGATAACATCGAAGGTCAAACTGGCTTGTATAGTCTCTCTTCTTCAGCATCTGTACCAAACGTGCCCTACATTTGCTAAGGCACCATATGAAAACAAGTTAATGGTACTTCAATAGTAAGTAAATACAGGCAACTAGTTTCCTTTTTGACAATTAAGAAGAATTGTTTATACTTATGGCTCTAATGCTAATGTCATTTTTAAACTAAAACTTCAGGTATTTCCTGTACACTCTAACCTTTTCCTCTTACTGTCTTTCTCTTACAGGGTTTTTTTGTAGCAGTTTTATATTGCTTTGCCAATGGAGAGGTAAGAAACAATGCTATGGGAAAAGGTTTTAGTTGATGAGTAAAGTGTATAAATGACACCAAGAAGGATGAACACGCTGACTAACTCTGCTTGTTTGAGACCGTGTGTGCATTCTTTTGAACCCATATAACTGTTTTGTACAAAGAGAACAGTGAGACCTCTCACAGGTCTGGGGTTCAGATGCGAAGTATTTCCACTGGACTGTGAGTGGCTATAGCACTATGGGGGTATGGATAGCCTGGACGTCTGAAATATCGGTAGAGGCTTATGGTTCAGCCACCTAAACCCTACTCTTTTAATCAGCTGGAATCCCAGACTTCATGTTTGGCTAAGCTAAACCCTCTCTTAGTTTACCCCTAAAATCCATGTGGATCAACCAAATTTGGGGTGCTTTAATATCTTAGACAGCAACATGTTTAAAAAATTATTTCACACGTGCACTGCTCAGGACATTCCTGAAGTTGGTGTGAGGGGATTCCTTGCCTGGAAGTTGTCTCCTGCTATGCCTCAAGGGACAGCTAGGAATTCAGTTTGCTCCAAGCTAGGATTTAGGCAGATCAGTGATGTCTCTTATGCAAAGAGATAACAGCAGAGAAAGCTAACCTCCTGCCCAACGTAGGGTGAACACTGAATTCAGAACAGGTTGCTGGGGTTTTGCCCAGCTGAAATTTGCCCCCCACCAAGGACAGAGGTTCCACCACCTCGCTGGTCCTCTGTTCCAGTGCTTCACTGTACTCATAAGGAAATATCTTTTCCATATATTCTGTTAGAACTTCCCTTTTTATTTCAAATTGTGATCACTGTCTCTTTCGTCCCTACTAGACACCTCTGTAGAGTGCCTGGCTCGATCTCCTCCATGATCTCCTCATAGGCAGTATTTAGGCCTTCAGTGTGAATGAGCCCCATCCACTCAGCCTCTCCTCAGAGGCAAGTGCTCCAGCCCTGATCTCTGCTGATATGTTCAACACAGTTCTTGTACTGGGGGCCCAAAATTAGATGCAGTATTCAGAAGTCATCTGACAGTTACTGAGTAAAGGAGAACAATAATTTCTCTTATCTACTCACTCCACTCCTGCCCGTACAACCCAGGGCCTGCATCACGGCAACAGCTGCATGCTGCCTTTGCCTTGTCACACTGACTTGCTACAAGCTACATCAGAAAATTATGTTATGCAGGCTGTGGAATTAATATCACTTAATTTTACATATTTTCTAAGCTGAATCTCACTGTCTGGACTTCCCTTATATTTGGTCCAGCTGCAGACCTCCACTACTTGCAATAAGCAGGCACGTTTCCAGCACCAGTAGCACTTAAGAGCCTGGCACAGCCAGCTGGCATGGTACAAGCTGCACTGACACAGGTACATGAATTTGGACGCCTTCTTAAAGGCACCAGTGAAACAAATGAGATGGGCTTCATACAAAAGGTAGTCCATGTGCTCCTAATATTTAACAAGAAAACCTGGAGCAGTTTTGAAACGACTTAAAAAAGAGAGCTGGCATTTCTCTGCAACACAGGAACACTTGTCAAACATTTGTGAAGGGCCCAGAACTGCTAGAAGCTCTCATCAGAATTTGCTCTTTTGGCCTCCTCCCTCCTGATCCAGCTGAGCTCTCAGGCCAAAGCACCTGCTGGTTGGAGCAAGGGCATGTCCCGTTCCTCTAGTGGGCCTGGAGCCTGCCCTCCGTCTGCTGCACTGCTTGGGTGGTGCAGGCAGCAGGACACTCGTAGCTAAGGATTAAAGGCAGGCTGCCAGATAAAAAGCTTTAACAAAACAAACCAGATATCCAAGCACAACACTCTAGCAAAGCTGCGTGGTGCTCATTTCCACATCCCTTGGGCTTTCCTCCTCCTCACTTCATCAGGCTGTAAACATGAGTCACTTGATCTCTCCCACATATGTGCATTAGGATCACAGTGTATCGGAAATTCAGGGGCTAGGAAAAACTTTCCTAAGCTAGAGTGAAGAGGGTGAAATCTTAAGACTAACTTAGCAAACAAGTCTGTTTCTACCCTACAAGGACCTCACCAGGTATGAGGTGCACCCCAAAGGTGCGGGAAGCTCAGCACTTCCACAGTCCCTCTCATTTTACAGCTAGCATTTGGGTTAGTGGACTTCAGGGTCATCACAAGTCATCATCTTGGGCAGACTGTTTTCTTCTCCCACCAGGTGAAAGCAGAGCTCCAGAAGCAGTGGACCCGCTTCCTGCTGGCAGATCCCTTTGGCTGTAAATTCTGCTTTCTTGGGGAAAACATAAAATACCTCAGGAAATGTTCGCAGAAACAAAGAAAAAGGCACCTTGGCAGCAAACACCACTTGTGCCTGGAAGCAAGTAAACCCTGGGGCATGCAGCTCCAGCAGGTGCCGGTGAAGCAGAGGACAGATCTCAGCCCAGAGCCAGGCTGTTATCTCCCATCTCGTCCACAGGCAAGCATGTCAGACAGCAGTGAAGGAGAAGTCACCACTGGAGAGACAACCGAGGAAGTCTTTGAAGAAAGCGAGATTTAGAAAGCTGTCCACTAGGACAACACCTTCCAACAGCCACAGTATTTTGAAAGATCTTCTCTCACCTCCAGACTGTACAGATCTCTGGGATGTGCAATGCAAGGAGGAAGCAGCTGATGTCCCAGTTGTCCCCGTTTTCTTAATCTGAGAAAAATGTTGATCTGGATGTTGCTAACCTGTGTGGCTGGGGTAGAACAGGTTTGCTGGATCAAAAAATGCTTTGTGTTGACCTGTCTGAAAGATAACTGATGCTGAAAGAGATGTATACAGGGGAGCAGGATGTACTCTGGAAATGAGTAGGCTCTGGACACTCACATTGTGTCCCAGCAGCTTCATCCATGCTTGACTGCCATTGTACTCACGTAACAGAGAAGTTGTTTGCTTTCTCTTTCATAGGTGTGTTTCATAAATAGAGATATGTGTGTAGAAGACACTTCTCTCCACAGACTGAAACCATCCCCCATCTCAAAAAGAACAGTTTTAGACCAAACCAGGCACATTTTGTTTAAGCAAAATGAAAGGATTTATATATATTAATGAGAAAAAAAAAAAGCTTGGGAAGAAGCAAACTTTTGCTTGCATTTTTGAGCATCATCTTCTTAAAGTTTAGTGCTGGAAAAGTCATTATGAAATGAAAGACCAAAATGTTTGCTTTAGAAAGTGACCAAATGAAATGCTTTTATACAATTTTTCTTTGCTCATCTTTTTTTCACCTTTTTTTTTTTTTTTTTTTGGTTACATAAGCCACACACTTTGATACATCTGCAGGTTTTCCCTACCTGTGGCCCAAATAAGTGGTAAAAGCTGCTTCCACCTTCCTCCCAGGGGACCTAAAATGGATAATGACATGGGATTGTGACAGCACTAAAAGAATATTATGAAATCCTTCTTCCAGCATTTAACAAGAACTGTGATGAAATTTTAATAGTCACATACAGCTCACCCGGACACCTATGAAATTTAATTAAGTTTGTTGATATTCTGTGAGCCAGTTTCCAAACACGAGCCAATGGGTATGCCGAAAAGGAAAAAGAAAAAGGCAACAGAAAGGCTAGCGGGCAATATTTATCTACAACATAAATGTATACTGCAGGCACACACATGTATAACTATCTGGCCTGCCGCTAGTTACATAGCATTTGTTATGAATTTTTCCTGTACTTTACTGGCAAGCACTCTATTTTAACCTAAATGCCTGCAAATATAGTAAAACATATCCTGGGCACCGGGGTCTAGGTGCCCTGCCTGAGCAGGGGGGCTGGGCCAGGTGGCCTCCAGAGGTCCCTTCCAACCTCACCAGCCTGTGATTCCAGCAAAGGCTGTATGTCAAATAAGTAATTTTCAGGGCTGCTCATGGGCTCTATTCACACATCTTCTCTCAGGTGCCAACACTGTGGCTGCCCTTCTGACTTCCCCTGCTTTTACCCCTCCCCATGGGGTTGTTTTGTCCCTAGACCCCTGCTGCCAGCTTTACAATTGCAAATGGCACTTTTTTGACACAGATAGCCTATATCTTCAACGTGTGGTTTGAGCAGACTAAGTTTATGCAGCTTATATAATTTAGCAGTGCTTTTAAAAATGTTTAGACATGTAAACTTTACCAGCTATGATATACTGTTTTCTTGCAAAGAACAGATAAATTCATTGACTTGCACTAGGTCAAGACCACATTTGAGCTATCGTATTTCTGGTACTTTAAAAAAAATATTCCTTTTACAGTTCTATGAGTATTAAGAATTTAAACTATTTAATCAATACAAGGTTGTATATTTTGATAAAATATTAATAAAATGTAAATATTTGATCCATTTTAAAATATATCTGCAGTTTTAAAAGGCTTTTTACCAGAATATGCACTCTGTTTATCTTTTTACATTTTACTGCGGTGGATTTCTCCACCACCCCCTACAAGCACCACATACTACATATCTATTGACCATGTCTTCTCCAATTTAAAAAAGAATTCTTTCTTATAGAGCTGTTGTTTAGGATAGTAAAAAGCCTGAAGTGGTTTAGAATGCATTTTACTTGGATGTTAAAAATGTGAAAATTGTAAGATTTTACTGTGTTTCAGTAAAATAGTTTCCTTGTTAATTGCATTTTAAAGTATTTCAAATGGTCAAGAAACCAGTTTCCTGTGCTTTCAGCAGCAGTCCCCGCTAGGTGCATTTTCCTCTCTCTGTGTATGGTCTTTTCGCTTCTTTCAGTTTACAAAAATCATTCTTATATAAGCAGACCCTGAACGCCTGATAAAAACAATCATCATGTGGATTCCTTCAAAAAGCATGTTTGTATGTAGATAAATCAGTAAGTTGCATCAGAAAAATATAGCATTGTTTATTATATCACTAAAGTACAGAAGTTGTTAAATCTGGCTGGCCACACACATAATGTATCTTTCCTCAGTTCTAAATAAAATACTAAGCAGCCTAGAAGACAGCAGCAGACTCAACAATTCAAACATGTTATAGAGTCAGTGAAAACAGCTGCAAAGACTCAGCAAAAATAGCTGACTCTCCTCCTAGGAAGGTGAAGGTCTGCAGCTAGGTATCCTCCCAGGATTTTCCTTCTGCCCTTTGTGGAGCCCATGGGTGGCAGGAGGGACACTGCGGCCGGAGGAGCTGATTAGAAAAGCTGCAGCAGGTCCTTGGGATGTAAGACAGAATGCCTTGCCAGGCTTCCTGCAAGTGCACAGACTGGAGAGACAGAAACAGCTGGGAGAAAGGACAAGAAATATGACCTTGCTCGGACAAAAACAAGAGGTGGAGAAGGCAGATTGAGCCAAACTGGTGTTTGTTTGCAAGTGATTTTTTGTGTAAATTATTTATCCAATTTGCACACAGATTAATTATCAGACAACAAAAACTTTAACATTTGCCCAGAGTTTTATGCTTTTGTAGCCCCAGTAATGGGATTTTTCTCCTTGTCAATCAGTTGCTCAGCTTTACTCCCCAGATTTCCTCTGCCTTCGCCTTAGGAAAAAGACTGGTGTGAACTAAACGCTTCTTCCCTCTCAGTGAGAGAGCCCACCCTCCCACGGTCCTGTTGAGTTTGGTCTCTGCTGAGTCAGTCCAATAAGGAAGACAAGGTGGGCTATTCATGCTCAGGACATCAGAGACAACCTATGCTAAAACCTGACTCCCACAGCTTTGAAGTTGTCTTTGCCAGGGATTTTGCTTTCCATCAAAACTTATATGACAAAAGTATTGAATTTCAAGCCCAAAATAGCTTGTGGGGTTCAACAGAGCTTTCCCATTAGATGTAGTGTAATAACAGATCCGATTTGTATGAATAAGGTTTATACAATCTTAATAATCTGCTGTGAGACATGCTATAAATTTTTGTGTTTTACTGCACATAAAGCACAACCTTCCAGACACAAAGATTCCTTCTATGGCCAGAAATGTCAACTATATGCTAATTGTAAATGTGTAGCCACATTCTTTGTTTAAATATATTGCTTCTGCATACCAGGGTCTATGCCTCAAAGGCTCAAATAGTAAAGCACAAACACTCCAGTCTGGAGAGTTGTCTGTCAGTTATGCCTTGTAATCAGTAATACTGGTTTGTCTTTTTTAAAATATGAAATAAATCTGGTAGATTAAGAGACATGTGCCAGTTCTGTCATGTTTGACCTCTCACTTCCCAGGGCACCAAAGAGAAGTGAAGTAAGGCAAAGGTTCACACATGTGCCGCCTCACTGAATCCTATGAAAAGGTCAAGTTTGGGAAGGTTGGATGTCTGGGAGATACTCCAGAGCTAACAGTCTGTTTTGTTTCAGTGCAAACAGGAATCAATACATCACTTTTTTCTTAAGAGAGAAAAGACAACTTTAATAAAATAGGTAAACAAAGTGTCCTATGACAACTTGTTCTTAAACCAGTCGTCTTCCCTCTAGGACGTTGAGGTTGGCATGGGAGGTGGTCTGCCTTAGATACCAACAAAACTATGGCATATTACTGTTATCCCTACACCTCCAGCCTCAAGTACAGGAGGTGAAAAAGCTGGTGCTGCACCTCTGAGTCTATTTGGACATCCCATAACCTGTGCCTGATATGAGAACTGGAGGAAGGGAAGTTGCACCAGCAGGCATGTACCTTCTTCAGCAGTCTTGATCTTTGTGAGTGTTCGGTCTTCAGTGGAAACTGAAAACAACCTTGAGTGTATGAGACAGCAGCAGGATGAGAAATGCCAAACGATGACATACCTCCTCAGGAGGCTGTAGGCCACAACGTCCTGGACATAATCCCCTCACCCCAGGCTGATGTCAGCTTCTTTACCTTCACAGGAGAGCAAACCACTTCCACTTGACTATGTGTGTGTTTTGCAACCTGTTGTCTCTTGGTCCACTCCTCTGACATCCTTCTAGCAAGCATTTGATGTTGCTGGCAGTCCCCATTGCAACTGTCAAAGCTCCTCTAGTGGTACTTCCACAACAGCCTGATGGCAGAAGATGCATTTAGGGATGTACGGTGTCCTCAGTTTGCCAGCTGACATCATCTTTGGGTCTCCCATAGCACTTCTCACTTTCCTACCTACTCTAGCATTCCCATTTGACATTGCTATATTGGCTTATTATTTGGCCAGGGAACCAGGTTGTTAGGCAGGCTGCATACCTGCCTCAACTTTGTAGGAACTGTCTTTCTTTTCAGGATACAGCTTCTTCCTTTCATTTCCTTCAGTAATTTTCATACTTTTAGAATCATAGAATCATTAGGGTTGTAAAAGACCTCTAAGATCATCAAGTCAACCCAACACACGCGTGCCTCATGAACTCTCTCAAAGTGCCATGTCTACATGTTTTTTGAACACCTCCAGGGATGGTGACTCCCCCACCTCTCTGGGCAGCCTGTTCCAATGCCTGACAACTCTTTCAGTGAAGAAATTTTTCCTAATATCCAATCTAAACCTCCCCTGATGCAGCTTGTGGCTGTTTCCTCTTGTTTTATCACAAGTTACTTGGGAGAAGAGACCAACACCCACCTCACCAAAGCCTACTTTCCAGTAGTTGTAGACCGCGATAAGGTATCCCCTCATCCTCCTCTTCTCCAGGCTAAACACCCCCAGCTCCCTCAGCTGCTCCCCAGCACACTTGTGCTCCAGACCCTGCCCCAGCCCCGCTGCCCTTCTCTGGACACGCTCCAGCCCCTCAAGGTCCTTCTTGTCCCGAGGGGCCCAAACCTGAGCCCAGCATTCGAGGTGGGGCCTCCCCAGGGCCGAGCACAGGGGCCGCATCCCTGCCCGGCTCCTGCTGGCCACACCAGTGCTGACACAAGCCCGGGGGCTGGTGGCCTCCTTGGCCACCCGGGCACTGCTGGCTCATGCCCAGCCGGCTGTCAGCCAGCACCCCCAGGGCCTTCTCCGCCGGGCACTTCCCAGCCCCTCTGCCCCAGGCCTGCAGCGTTGCCTGGGGTTGGTGTGACCCAAGGGCAGGACCTGGCACTTGGCCTTGTTAAACCTCACACAACTGGCCTCGGCCCATCGATCCAGCCTGTCCAGGTCCCTCTGCAGATCCTTCCTGCCCTCGAGCAGATCAACACTCCCCCCCAGCTTGGTGTCATCTGCAAACTTACTGAGGGTGCACTTGATCCCCTCATCCAGATAATTGATAAAGCTACTAAACAAGACTGGCCCCAACACCGAGCCCCGGAGAACCCTGCTTGTGACCGGCCGCCAACTGGCTTTAGCTCTGATCACCACAACTCTCTGGGCTCTCTGGGCTCGGCCATCCAGCCAGTCTTTTTACCCAGCAGAGACTACATGCATCCAAGCTGTGAGCCGCCATCAGTGTCTGCTGCCAGTAAGAGGAATTCTGTGATCTTTAAAATGCTTCCTGACATTAGTACTTTTTTTATTTAATCAAGTATATTTTACTGACATCATCTTTTCAGCTTTCATAGAAACCACAATTCTGGTATTTTTTATTATTTCTTTTCAATCTGACGTTACAAATCTCAGAAAGCATCTGTTGTGCTAAATGTCATGATGTATTTAGATATCTTTGCAGTCATCCCTGGATCCACACAGAACTAAAGTGAGAAGCAGCTGCTTCTAAACTGTGGCATTAGCTCCAGGAAATGAAATTGGAGCTGTCACATAACCAGGCCTCAAAGGCTTGAAGTCTATGTTTCCTTGTGTATCATGGTCATCACATTGTAATGATTACTTTCCCCCATCACAGCCAAATTCTTACTGGTCTCCCTGTTTGTTGTTCAGCTTGTTTCTTTGCCTTCTCTGGAGTCAACTCTGATTTTAAGCCCAGTAACACCTCTCCAGATACAGCTGAGCAGCCATCTTGGGCTGCTCACACTCTCCCAGAGGCTGCCTTCTTCCACCCGTGTGTCCAAGTCCCTCTGGGACTGAGAGTCCTGTCTACCCAGCATGCCAAAATCCTGTTTGATTTTACCATGTTCCACATAGGTCGTTTCCTGACCCAGTTTCCCTGCCTGGAGAACCATATGATTGCCAGAAAATGGCATGATTTGCAGGGAGTTTGGACCTGCCTGAATGTGGAGAGCCGACTCCACATGATGTGTACCCCTAACCACAGACACCACATGGGTCACATCAACAGAGATGACAAGGCCGACCAAGTGCTCCTGGCTTCATCTCCTCCTTTTAGTGTAAGGGCTTGTGATTAGATCTGGCTCTGTGTAATGCTTTGGGATTGCAGACTGCCCTACCGCAGAGTCCTCTCTTCAGGCGGACAGTGAGGTTTAGCAAAGAGGGTGCTAGACACAACCTAGAAGAACTGAAGAAAGCAACAACAAAAAATTGCACCAGGGCTAATTCTTCAGCTATTTCCTGCCTCCTTACTCTCACCACACCATCTGCAGCAGGCAGCCAGAGTTTAGGGTGAGAGGAGGCAAATGGTATTTTCCACCTAAAGCTGCCACACTCACACTTGAATCTCATGGACACAATGAACAGAGGACTGGGACTCAGGACAGTTAAGTTTTACACAGGATTACTCCTACCTTGCCAGGTGGCTTTGGAAAAGTCATGTCAGCTCCGTGCACTTCAGTTTCCCCTTTTTAAAACCAAGGTATCAATAACAACTGCTTGTTGAAAGCAAGGGAGTAATGGGGTCATCGTTATTATTTATTACTTAAATCCAAACATGTCAAAAGTTCAGACAAGAAGTCCAGACACAGGCTAAAATATAATACTTTGATTTAAAAATTTTTTTTTTTGCTTTAAATCTTGTTATTTCCAAAACAATCCCCTGCTTTAGGTAGGTTGATGCATTTGTATAAGAATTCTTCCAGTAGCATCCTTAAAGGCAGGAAAGGGGAGGTGGGTTGGTAATGGCTCAGGGTTACAGCTATGGGGAGCGGTAAAGGCAGCAGGAAAGGCATAGCACAAGTCTTTCTATTTGTACTTTATAAGGAATAAATAATGCACATAAAGCCTTAAGAGTTGAGGATTTGGGGGGATGACAGACAAAATCCAAGAGGTGTCTCTGCAGACCTGTTGGCAGCTGCATGCTCTGAGCACTGCAAAGCAGGGCCCTTAGCTCTGATCCCTAGAATAGATCTATAGGATGGGAAGGAGCACTGAGGAGTTGTGCAGCATAAATAATTCCCTTCCCTTTTTCAGATATTTGTGTATCATTGAACTCAAAATTCCAGAACAGAAAAATAATCACAAAGACGAACTGCCTTAATTCTCTCCTTAGTCAACACATTAAGTTGCATTGTAGTTGCTTTGAAACTGGCAATCAGAGATGTTGCTTCCCACCTCCCCCTCTCTACAGCCTGAGGGCAAGCTGTGCTTTGAAGCCCAGTCAGGTGAAGGCACTTCCTATGCCATTCTGTGAGTTGAGAACTGCTCAGGCATATGCCTGTGCCTAGTGCCAGAATTCTGTTGGCTGGCTCCAGGACACCTAGGTCAATGCCTGGAAGCAGTGCATGAACCTGTGTGTGGACTCCTGGTGAGTCTGGAGAGCAGCGTATCAAGGATGGGATCCACCTGAGGGTACTAAGGGAGCTGGCAGAAATGCTCACCAAGCCACTCTAGTCCTGCCTAACCAGGGAGGTCCCAACTGACTGGAAGTTCGCAGAAGTGACACTCATCTACAAGAAGGGCCAGAAGAAGGATCCAGGGAACTACAGGCCTGTCAGCCTGACCTCGAGGCCAGGGAAGGTTATGGAGCAGATCATCTTGAGTGCCGTCATACAGCACGTACAGGACAGGCAGGTGATCAGGCCCAGTCAGCATGGGTCTATGAAAGGCAGAGCCTGCTTGACCAACCTGATCTCCTTCAATGACGAGGTGACCCGCCTAGTGGGTGAGGGAAAAGCTGTTTGTTGTTTACCTGGACTTTAGCAAAGCCTTTGACACTGTTTCTTACAACATTCTCCTGGAGAAGCTGGCGGCTCATGGCTTGGATGGGTGTAGTCTCTGCTGGGTAAAAAAACTGTCTGGATGGCCGAGCCCAGAGAGCCCAGAGAGTTGGGGTGATCGCAGCTAAATCCAGTTGGCGGCCGGTCACAAGCAGGGTTCTCCGGGGCTCAGTGTTGGGGCCAGTCTTGTTTAATATCTTTATCAGTGATCTGAAGAAAGGGATGACACCAAGTTGGGGGGGAGTGTCAATCTGTTCAAGGGCAGGAAGGCTCTGCAGAGGGACCTGGACAGGCTGGATTGATGGGCTGAGGCCCTTTGTGTGAGGTTTAACAAGGCCAAGTGCTGGGTCCTGCCCTTGGGTACAACAACCCCATGCAACGCTCCGGGCTTGGGGACGAGCAGGTAAAAAGCTGCCTGGCAGAGAAGCACGTGGGGGTGCTGGCTGACAGCTGGCTGAATATGAACCAGCAGTGTGCCCAGGTAGCCGGAAGGCCAACAGCATCCTGGCCTGTGTGGCCAGCAGGACTAGGGAAGTGATTGTACTGCTGTACTGTACCCCCCACTGGTGAGGCTGTACCTCAAATACTGTGCTCAGTTTTGGGGCCCTCAGGACAAGAAGGACATTGAGGTGCTGAGGCGTGTCCAGAGAAGAGCAATGAAGCTGTGGAAGGGGCTGCAGAACGTGTCTGATGCGGATCGGCTAAGGGAGCTGAATAGGAGGCTGAGGGGAGACCTCATTATGGTCTAAAACCACCTGAAACTAGGTGGGCGTTGGTATCTTTTCCCAAGTAGCAAGTGATAGAATGAGAGGAAACAGCCTTAAATTGTGTCAGGGGAGTTTAGATTGTATATTAGGAAAAATTTCTTCACCAAAAGGGTAATCCAGCACTGGAACAGGCTGCCTAGGGAAGTGGTTGAGTCACCATCTCTGGAGGTGTGCAAAAGATGTGTAGACATGGAGCTTAGGGACATTCTTTAGCGGTGGACTTGGTAGTGTTGGGTTTACGATTGGACTTGATGATCTTAGATATCTTTTCCAACCTAAATAATTCTATGATTCTATGGTGACACCTGGTCATACATCAGTCATCTCAACTCACCATGCACTTTTTAAGCACAAAGAAGCGCTGGTGTCTGAGTTGGATGGGAATCCTGGTGTCCTCCAGCCAAGACCATGGTCTTGGGTTTGAAAAGACCCAGAGATCCCAGTCTGGAGAGACCTGAACGCCAAGGGCCTTATGATGTGCTACAGCAGATTGACTACTCAGTATTGAGGCAGGTTTTGTAACCTGTGGGAGGCCCCTTCTTGTCACCCTTTGCAGAACAGGGACCCTTCCAACCTGAAACAGCATCTCTTGATTATCACAGAATCACACAGAATCACAGGATGACAGGTTGGAAGGGACCTCAGGGATCATCTAGTCCAACCTTTCTGGGAAGAGCACAATCTAGACAAGATGGCCCAGCACCCTGTCCAGACGACTCTTGAAGGTGTCCAACATGGCCGAGCCAATCCCTTCCCTGGGGAGATTATTCCAATGGTTGACTGTCCTCAGTGTGAAAAATTTCTCACTGATGTCCAATCAGAATCTCCCCAAGAGCAAGCTGTATCAGTTCCCCCTTGTCCTGTCCATGGGACTCCGTGTAAAAAGGGAGTCTCCATCTTCTTTGTAGCTACCCCTTAAGTACTGGTACATGGGGATGAGATCGCCCCTGAGCCTCCTTTTCTCAAAGCTGAACAAACCCAGCTCTCCCAGCCTATCCTCGTATGGCAGCTTCCCAGTCCTGTGATCATCTTGGTGGTCCTTCTCTGGACCCCTTCCAGCCTGTCCACATCCTTCTTGTACAGCGGGGACCAGAACTGTACACAGCACTCCAGGTGTGGCCTGACCAGCGCTGAGTAGAGCGGGATGATGACTTCTTTCTCTCTGCTGGCGATGCCCTTTTTGATGCAACGCAGCACCCTGTGGGCCTTCTTGGCCGCAGCAGATGCTGTTTGCTCATGTTGAGCTTTCTGTCCACCAGGACCCCCAGGTCCCTTCCCACAGAGCTACTCTCTAGCCAGGTGGATCCCAGTCTGTGCTGCACTCCCGGATTATGTTTTCCCAGGTGCGTGACCTTACAATTCTCCTTGCTGAACTTCGTAAGGTTCTTGATGACCCCTCTTCCAGCCTATCCAGATCTTCCTACAGAGCAGCTCTCCCTTCTGGAGTGTCTACTTCCCCACTCAACTTGGTGTCATCAGCAAACTCCACCAGGCTATATACTTGATGCCGTTGTCCAGATCACTTATAAAGATATTGAATAACACTGGGCCCAATATTGATCCCTGGGGACTCCACCAGTGACAGGTTGTCACTTGGAAAAGGAGCTATTTACCACCACCCTTTGGGTGCGGCCTGTCAGCCAGTTCCCCACCCACTGCACAGACCACTTGTCTAGGCCATATCTAGGTCATATCCTTCTGGGACAATCAGCTGCGTATGGTAAGCAGTGTCCTCTGCCCCTGCAAACCACAGAGCCACCTGTTGAGCTGTACAAATACAGGATGATGAAGGTCTTGAGTGAATGGGATGAGGAATGAGAGGTGTTCAAGGACAATGCTGGAGTAGGGACATGGGGCTAGAAGGGGCAGCTACGTTTTCAACACTTTTTGGTATTAATATGATGGTGAATTATGCAAGAGGTTGCCTAATGACAGACCAACAGTGGAAAGAGGCAGGGAATGAGCAACCAGTAAAATGCAGAATTGAAACAGTCTGAGCAGGAGAAATATTAGAAAGAGGGATTTAAGGGGGAAGAGGAACCTGTGAAACCTGACAGATGAAAATAGAAATACAATATATGAGAGAGACTAAATGTAAGGGAGTAAGCAGAGAGAGCAAAGAGCTGCAAGAGACCAGGACCAGTTGTAATTAAGAAATAGGCAGTCAGGAGCTTCTAGACAGAAGGGAAAACCAGCACAGAGCAAAAATGAGGTCCAGGTAAAATCCAGACGTCTGAGGGTGAGCAGGAGATAAGGTTCTGGTATTGGTTACCATCATAATGTTTTAAAGTAAAAGAAAGAGGCTGGAGCTCCATGTGATGAAGAATGTACTTTCTTGTGAAAGGGCAGTGAGAAGAGCTCCTAAAGGCCGGACCTGTGAGCAGAGAGCCACGACTGTCACCATGTCGAGGTCAGACATTTAAGCAGCCGATACAAAAAGAGAGTCCTAGTCTTTTTGAGCAAACAAGCAGAGGCAAATGATACTCTTAAACCATTTGCTAGGTCTACAAAAATAATCACAGTTCTGTAAATAAAAAGACTATAACTTACTCTGTAGCTCCAGGGGACTGAGTATTTGGTTTTCTACTTTATAAAACAGGAAGTCAAAATAAAATCAGAGCTAGATGTTCTCATCTTCTACTTTCAGGGACTTTTGAAAAAAACAGTGCAAACAGAGCACACAGCATGAACCAGTGAGGCTGGACTGTTTGTCCCTACAATAAATACTTCACTAGTGCATGTTTGCAATTTTTTTTTTCATTTGTATAAGGACTGAGACAGTAATTTATACAAGCAAGATTCTTTGAGTAAGAAATATGACATTAGTATTTCTGTGGTTTGAGTGAAAACAGAAGATCCTGACTGCCAAAACTCCACTTGTGCGTAAGGTTAGTTCAGTGTAAGGTGTGCAAACAGCATTCCTTGGGCCATTTTGTCTAGGTCATCAGTTCAGAAATTGCCATTGTATCTAATGAAACCACATGAGAGAAATGGTACGTGGCACCTGTGTAGAAAACCAGGAAAGATTACAAGGGCTAAGTTAAACCAATTGCTTCAACTTTGCACGTAGCTTTGCTCTTAAGGGCCTCATGAAGGACGTATGTTACAATGATCCATGAGGGTTCAAAAACACTTTCAGCCCATTGGGCTTGTAGAACAAGTTTAACTTCTTCATTTGACTCACAGCAGTAGTTATGACTACTCCTATTTAATGGTCTCCTGTGAATCCTTCCATGAGCAGTGCAAATCACCATGAGCATCTCTGACCTTCTGCAACCTGCTTCTCTGTCCACCCTAAGCCCTGCAAAGCAGAATTGTCTCTTCTTGTGCTTGTGCAGTGGCCAACACAGATGCAGACAGGTCCAACAGGTCTGTCAGGCCCCTAAGTGCTCCAATAGAACTGCCCTCACCAGCCTGACCTAGGCCTTCCACCCACACCCTCTGTCTATGGTTCCAGGAGCACCATTTAATTCAGGCCTGAGCTATGTTGTAGGTGTCTAAGATATGCTGTAAGTCCAGCTGTCTCCAGCTTTGCCTCTTGAATAAACCTCAGCCCTTTGTTGTAGCCTCATCTCCTATTGCTCCTGACAAAATTCCATGGATGAACCTGGTTCATCACCTCACCTTCTCTTAGGATATTGATGAACCCCACTACCAGCACCCTGCTTTTTCCACACCTTTCAGACCTGTGCCTCTGGTCAGTGAGGGCTCTGCCTGTGCTGTGGTCACTTAGCTCCTGGTTTGTTCCACCATCACGGAGCAACCCTGCCTCTTGCTGCTTCCTGACACCATTGCTCAGCATGTTTTCATCAGGAAACATGACTATTTGTGATGGCTATATGTGAAATATTAGAAGATGCAAGAAGCAACTCCACTATGGTGATGTCAGAGAAGAGAACTGTTCAGCAGAGGATTATGTGGTCCCCTTCCAAACTTGGCACCTTGTCACCCACCTGGCAGGTGGAGATGCTGGGCGCTTTGGTGCTTCCAAGATTGTAGCTTCCCGTGGTATAAGGGTTCAGCATCACTTCTTTCCAGGTGCAGGTTATGCCCTACTCCTCGAGCAAGTCATCTTGTGCTGCACCACCACTACTCTGCCCTAGAAGAATGCTTTATGTGCAAGGCTTTTCCCTGAAATCCCATCAAAGATTTCAGATTAGGGTAAACCGTAATGTTTCAAGCAAGGTATGCGATGTGGCTAGAGGTGTGGCGTTGTCCTCTGCCGACCATACGTCAAGGTCATATACAGAGAACATGATGCAGTTAGAAATATGTCACATGGCACTTCACAGGATGTGGACTGTCATCTTCTCTTTCCTTGTACTGTTCCAGATTGGGATACACCGAGGCACTGTAGACTGACAATGAGCAAGAATGAGTAAATTACAGCCATAAAGCCACACTTTAAAAAGCAGGCAGCTTTCAAATTTGCAGCTGAGACGATGGATTTCTATACTGTTGGGTCTGTTCCTGGTCCATCACCAGTCCTGGTAACATACCTTGCAATTTTCAGCTGACACAGTTGCAGTTCTCTAAGGACATGCTAGGCTGAAGCCCTCTAAGGCAAAAAGGGAGGCACACTGACATCTGGTGTAAAAGATTGAAACGTGCACTCCAAAAGCTGCATTGCAAGATGCAGAAACGGCTTTGAACTGCAGGAGGGCGAAAGGGCACGGGCAAATAATCCTAGGGTTTCTCCTCAGGCAGCAAGTTGCTTAAAAAGAAAAAGACATGAAAAAGCTATGTCTGACATAACATCATCTCCTATATTTTAAAAATAAACACCTAGAATCAATTTTTCTTGTGTTCAGAACCTGTTGCTTCATTTTCCGTGCTATTTTTAGCAGATATTTTTATTGTGATAAATAGATTTAATCACGCTACTGATTAGATTGCTTGGTGCTCTCAGTGACTGGTCTTTAAACTAAGGCTTTGCCAAGCACCTGGTGTGTATCATGTCTGTAACCAGAACAGAGCTGGAGCCTTTCAACTGGAACACTTCAGTTCTTCAGTGTAAACCAAATCAGCACAGATCAGGTATAAAAATGCATTCCTCATAGCAAGGCTGCTGAGTTCACCCACAGGGCAGAAGCAGAGGAGTGCAGGGTCTTGCTGGGGCATGTCTTGTTTTAACCACAAAACCCGAGCAAATCTGAGCCTATGAGGACCTTTGACACATTCCTGAAACTCACATTTTTTGCTGCTTTGTGGTCTGTCTCCAGTGGTGTCCACGCAGCCAGGGATGCATGGACAGGCACGCGCCTGGCGCTCCTTCCCTCAGACTCCCTCAGTCTGTACAGCGGCACGACCTCCTGCCACCGGAGGCTCAATCTCTGGCTCCAGCAGTGCTTGGAGTAGAATCTTTCTCCCAACAGCCTAAGCCTGCTTTAGAATTACACAAACTTTTGACAACCTCAGCATATGAATTTCCAGCTTGACTGTGCAGCCTGAGAGGAATGACCATCTTCTGCTCTTTTTTTTTTTTTTTAAACTTAACTGCTTCTAGCAGGAGGGATTTGTGAAGAAAAGAACCTTCCTGACTTGTTTCAACTTCAGGTGAGGGAGGAGGGCCCACAACTGCAGGGTACAAAAGGAAAAAAGATAAGTACAGGCAGGCAGACTTGAAAACTAATACAGGCTGTGAAAAGGTGTGGAAGGCTGTTGAGAGAAAGGCTTCACACCCCTGGACTTCAGACGAGTCAGGAGTGGCAACTTAAAATGAGCCTTTAGCTTCTTGGACATAAAGTCTCCATGCAAAACCCTGGACTGTGAGCATGGGAAGAGGTGGTCATTTGCCAAACTCAAGACTGATGTTCCTTGGACCCTGTTAAGTTTTACTAACCTATTGACTACTGGATTTTTATCAGACATGTATTAAGAAAGAGGTACACATCGTGAAGGACTGGAGGCCGCTTCCTTCCAAGATGGAAATAATTACTGGGCACTGCAACGAAAGCCACTCTCCAGAGGCCAGAGCTATATAAGCACCACCGGGTGATGGTTTCTGTTACGTAGAGCAGGCCGATAAAACAGGCATGCCTGAAATTTTTCACAAGTTACATGACAGTCCAAAATCAATAATCAAAATACAGTATCAAAACTTAATGCTTACCTTCAACAGCATAAGACAAATGCAGGCTGGTATCTACAGCCAACACAGCAGATGCCAAGCCCTGAAATCCTCTGTGTAAAACCCTCATTGAGCCATCACTCATGTGTCTATATGATGTGAGTGCTGCAGAGGGATGCCCCTGTGGCAGCAGTACCTTTGCACAACGGCCAGAATAAGGGAGGGTCTGGCCAAGCCTGGGCGGCTGCTGTCTGACACAGCAGTCTACACACACTGCAGTCTTCAGGACTGTCACAAACAAAACCCGTGCTGGTTAAAGCACTTTGATTTGAGTTGTCAGGCCATCAGTTCAGAATCTGTGCATTAAGGGACTTGGGAAGGGGCTAAACACGTCCTACCCAGGAGCAGCAACACAGGCAAGATGGAGGTTTGTGTACGTCCGAACCACTCTCCACAGCTGCACCTCATCTACAGCGTCTCCAGAGCTGCACCTCTCCCAGCTCTGCACAGTCGGAAAGGCTGTTTCTCAGCGGGGTTACCAGTCACCAGCACCCTTCTCAGAAAAGTCCAGCCTCTCCAAACAGCCAAGGAATCCACACCACCTCTCACCCCCCCTGACAGCAGGCAGGGCTGCACCCTGCCAGACCCTTCCAACAGGTTCAGCACTGAAAAGCAAAGCAGTAATTCATCACAGCAATCCAGCTCTTGAAAACACTGCTCACAACTGCACCCAAACGAATCATGCAAATCCACCCCAACATGTCCCACCCCCTCCTCAAGGGGGAGGAATTTTAAGTTTGTTCTGCTTCTTGGGGATTTAGTATTTCTTTGCAACATTCCTCAGCAGTCTGCTGCGCCTCCTCCCCGACGCCGGAGCCGCACCAGCGCATGCAGGGGCGGCGGTGCAGCACAGGGGGACCAGAGCTTGTCAGGGTAGGGCTGCAGCTCCCATGTGCCGTGTACAATCAAGCGCTTGCCTCTCACGGGAGCTTTACGATTGCTTTGACCACTGAATCGCTCCCAAATTCTGCCTTCAACAAGAGTGAGTTATTCCACCCCTGAAGGTGAGGGGGACCCAGCACGAGTGCAGCGTGGGTGCTGTGGGGAACAGCATCCAGAGCAAAAGGGGGCCTGATCCAATCCAATGGAGTGCACACAGCCTCCAATTTCAACTTACACTTAGTAACTGCAATACAGTAGAAGTTGGGTTTTTCCTGACATACTGTCCAGTTCACCATATAGAAAACTTGTATTTATCTCGCGATTTCGAGGTCATATTGCTGATCAGGGAAACAGCAGAAGATGCAGACTGTATTGACATAACTTTATTTATAATTAACAGGAACTTCTGAAGTAGTAGATAACAGCTTGAGGCACAAAGCATGTCTACTTCTTAGTCCCAAAAGCGGTCTGAAATCAGGCTTAATCGTGCAGCAGAATCCAAGCCGATTCTTTAATTCTTTCAGTTGCAGAAGTCTAGCACAGGCATTCCTGTGCCAAATGGAGTAAAACCTCCTGCCCTTTACACCTAAATGTCACAGACTGTGAGGCTGCTTCTGCTGCTCTCTCCGGTCCTTTCACTGTGAGTGCTGGTGCTACACCAGCGTAGCAAGGAAGCGTCATGGCTTGTACAGTAAGTCCCCATCTCAGTTTCAAAGTTGCATCAAAGTTCTCTACAACTGAAAATGCTTTTTGCTGTTAAGCTGCAGTTAAACATACCACAGTATGCTGAGAATTGTTAAGCACTCACCCAGCTGCTCTATACCGTGCACCACCACCTGAAATAGCAGTCTGAGATTCTTTAACAGATTTAGGCCACTTCGGGCAAGGTGCAAAGACTCTGCTTTGAAAACCATGCTTCCACCTGGAACTTTTTCAGTGTCTTACCTTTTTTCTCCTTTTCTGAGAAGAGTGTGCAGACCTCTGCAACTACTTACCACATCGGTGCGCAAACATGCCACGGAGCTGCGCGAGGCTGTTCTGCAGGTGGTTGCAGAAACTCAATTTTGATGTGAGTTCGAAACCGGACAAATGCTTAGAAGAAAGCTCCACTGAGGTTTATGAGCTGTGTGGATAATGCCGTCACCTCCAAGGCCCCCAGGTCACATGCTGCTGGGAAGGTGGGCTTGTGTTCTGCAGAACCGCAAGCCCCGCTTGCTCTGAGCTCTGCTTCTACAGCAGCATCCCATGCTGGTCACTTCTGAAGACAGTTGTTGGATTAGACGGGGTTTTGGCAAGGCTGATTTTGACTTTGTCAGAAACCTGCCAGCATGCGTGTTAACTCAAATATTCAAAGTAGAACAATTTATTAACAACAACATTTTATAACAGTGTTTTCTCTTAAACTAAGCCTCAAGATGCACATGGAACTTGCAGGTAAAGGACTGACTGGGTGTAGAAGACTTACAGATCATTTAAAGCATGCCCATTTTACAGCAGCTGCTTTCAGACTGATCACAGTCAGCTTGCCTGCTTGTTTAAGAAACAAAACCACTTAACTACAGGCACTTCTTAAATTGATTTCCTAATAAAAATGAAATTTGAGTGACTGTACTCATCTGAATATCATGCAAAGATCTGAAAAGGATGAGTACAAGTAGATTACACCCGAGTGATGTGATTGCAAATTCAGGCTGCGTTAAGCCGGTCTCAGCAAAGCAGTACATGTGCAGATGGAACCCCAAGTGTTCTGGGATGATATTGCATTCAAAAGGTGGGTGGCTTTGGTAGAAGAAAAAGCAACCGGGTAAAGACAATTCCATGCTCAATGTGTCTCTGTACAGTTTATTTTACAGGAGATGAGATGAGCACTGTTGTGCATATAAACTTGCAGAACAATATAGGAAAATACAGTTTAACCATATGAAATTGTTTTACAGTAAGACAGAAAAATTATGTATAGGAAATGCCTTCAACACTGAAGGACAAGATCCACAGCTGACATAAAGTAGCTTCCACCTGACTCTGCCAGTTTACCCGAGCTGAAGATCTGCCCCTTAAATCCTTCCTGCATTCAACGTCTTAAGTTCAGTGATTCCTTCATGTACCCTTATGGAAAAAAAGCCATCCTATAGTTTGCACAATGATCCATGATATACTAGTTACGCAGACAGAGGCTGCATGATATATAAACTATTTAAGGGGTCTATTCAGCCAAAATTTATGGAAAGTTATAAAATTTTGGTTAAACATCTTTAAAAATAAGTATTAGTACTGGCAAAAGACAACTTTCCTAGAAATTCAGAAGTATTTAGCAAAAGTTACACAAAAAGGACCAAATAAGCAACTTCATTTCCATAGAAAACTCTGTTTTAGTGTATGACTAGTGCTCTGGCCCGCCTTTGAATCCCTGCTGTTAGAATGTTTAGAATGCAGAACTGTTTAGTGGATTTTTTGCACTACCTTGGGCTGCCAAAAGAATGGAAACCATCTAAGTAGGAGAAAATATTTGTCCAATACTAGTACTTGCTTTATTCATAATGGATAGAGGTTGCTGTCCTTAAAGAGCGTTTTTGACCTGCTGGAGTAAAAGACTGGTAAATGGACATCCAAATTCCTTAGGCTGTTCTGAAAATCTCAGCCATCACACCAAAGAACTCCAAAGGAACAAGGAATTTCAGGTCAAGCATTCCCAAATCCAAATGACTAAGACTGTCATGTCATGCAGATGTGAGATTCCTGAAATCACTATTCAGCTTTAGATTTCCAGTAACCGAAAATTTCTTCTCAGCAACTGCTTTGAAAAAAGTCCAGTTTTTTTTTTTTATTTTACACAGTAAAGGCCTACTGAGGCCCCAAATGCCACTTACTCAACTGTTTTTATGCAGAATTCCCTGCTTATTCTACTAAGACCCCTACGCTGGAGGATATACCAGAAGATTAGGTTAGCAATGCTCCTTCAATGCCGTTGCTTTTAAGTCTAACCTTTCCAACTCCATCTTCAGCGCTGAGAATTTAGGATGACTGTGCTGGACAGTAAATGATCAGTGAGACAAAGGCAGGTCTCCCGGGTGTGTGGATGTCCTAGGTGAGTGCACGGTGCAGAGCAAGGAAGGAGGGCTGTGAATCCTGCACAGATCCGTGCATACTGGCTGCTCCTGAGGTTTGGAAATTTGTAGGGTGAATCTGTATATTTTACATGCTTCTAGCAGATACAATTTAAAGAGGCACTTCAAGGGGAACTACTAGCAGAATTTTAGTAGGGTTGTGATATAAGCCATTACTCAGTTACTTGTTACATCAGTAGCCCTGAAAGACTGCATATATTCAAAATTATAGTCTTGTCCACTCACTGAACATGAATACAGGAGCTGAAAAGCTTTTGTTCTGAATATCCACTGAGTTAGTCTCTTACGACGCACCCGAAATACTTCAACTTAATGTAAGTTGAGGGAATTAAATTTGAACATTTCAAATTTATATATTTGTTCTGTAATTATTATGCAGTTCACATAAGACTTATTTTTCATTGGTCTGTGAAAGATTTTATCCATGTACAATTCTTAGAACCAGATGCATCATTAGGCACAAAAGGTTTCTGCCTGGAGGAACACATGGAATTAGAAATTTAAGTCAAAATGTGCTATGTGTTGGTCCCTTCAGAAAAAATGTCCAGGAAGAATAAATAATCTGTGACTAGCACAAAAAAGAGTCATTGCACTTCCAAACCCAGTGGCTGATAAGACAAATCCAAAACAAAGCCCAAAACAACCCCTCCAAAAAGCATGCACTTACCACTCTCAGCAAACACCCAAAAGCTTGAAGTTTGGTCAGCCAATTAAAGCAACAGAGATGTGATATGAAAATTCAAAATTAAAGAAAAGATTCTGAAAACTGGTGTGTCTCAGTGACAGAGGGTTGGCTACAGTAACAATGAAGAGAAAAAAATAAGGCTTGAAAGATGCACATTTATATAGATAAGATCTACTGTAAGACAAAGTAATTAATATTATTTATACAATAGCTCTCCTCAGGAAAAGACAAGGATTTGCTGATGGGAATGACTCCATCACTATTATGCAACAGAAGGACTGCATGCTCCAAGCTCCCAAAGGACACCTGCACGCCAGGCTTGACACATCTCCGCCTGACTTACAGTCAGTTCAGTGTAAGGGCACAGGACATCACAGCGTTGCCAAATACCAAAACCTACGCTGGAGTCACCAGTGTGGGGTTGCCACACAGGGGCCTCCTGGCACAGCCAGATGCTAGCTGGAGAGCCCTGTATCAAGGAATAGATAAAAAGGGAACGTTTCATCACCCATTTCATGTGCTAAACAGAATTTGAGAGTGATGAGCCTGTTACTGGACCCATCAGGGTCTGCGGGAGACCAGTGCCTTGTGTCGAGAAGCTCAAATGCTACCAGGGCAGCTAAATGTTTTCCTGCCCTCTGTGTCTGTTTTTGATTTGAATCTGTCTGTGACTATTGCCCTGGATAAGTTCAATGTGACCAGCAAGCTCCTCTGGCAAAATGTCAGGCACCTCTGCCGTGCACGGATGGACGCCCGTCAGCCGTTCCCTGCCAGTGTGAGCATGGCAGGAATGCCCAGGCAGCAGGAACTGTCCGCAGCAACGCTTCGGCAGCCTCTGGGACCCCATTCTCCTGTTCCAATGCATGCTGGATAGCAAAAAGCCTACAGACTTTCCAGACAGGTCTGTGATCAGGAAACCTCGTTATTTTGAAAACTGCCTTTCTGATACTGTCTTTTGAAGACCTAGGTCTCGCAAAGCAGAAATGTGAGGGTGACCAGGACTGCCTCCAGGACGCCAGACTCTGACTGACAGACCCAGCAGGCCAGGCTAGTGCAAAAGAGCACACTAGCTGCTATAAAATAGAAAATATGTTTTCAATTCAGAAGGAAACAATCAATTGTTCACACCAAGAAGTCACATCTACTCATTCCAGGGGGACCTTCAAGGTGCTGGTCTGGATTTCTTAAGGTGCTTGGTAGTGAAGGACCCACCTGGGTAAGCAGTGCTCTTTTTCTCCCTGTGTGTGGGCAGCCTGACACAGGGTCACTCGTGGAGCTGCTGGGAACTGCACGTGTAGCAGCTACATCTTATACATTAAGTATCTGAAGTTCTCATTTCTTAAAGTTTACCTTATACATGTACTCAATGACTAAGGAAGAAAGAGGCTTGTGCCTTTCCATCGGTTAGCCTGATTTTCAAAGTCTCTTATCACCTACACGCTCCTTGTGTTCCAAGAAATCTGAGTGCCAAGCACTTCCAAAGAGCAGGTGAAAAGAACAGTGTATATTTCTACATAGAGAGTCTAACTTGCAGCAAATATTTAAATAATGACATCAAAAACAGGGACAAATTAAAAGATTCTGAGAAGGTCTGAGAAATTACAGCTGCTACTGCCTGTGTAATTTTTCTGTGACTGCTTACAGAAAATTCCTGTTAGAAAAAAAACCCCAAACCCCCAATATAGGGACGATCTGACTGCAGTTCTCTGTCACAAGGCAGCTACACACACCGACATTATAGCATGGGGCTGTCAGTTAAACAAAAAGTAGCTAATTCTGCACCACGAAACTGCACAGATGCATAAAGAATAAAGAGAACCAGAGCACAAGTTTGCATGCTGCCTGTTGGCATGAAAGAAAGAATGATTTCAGCGTTCACTGTAGCTGTGCGACACAAGGGGGAGCACAGCGACCCTGCAGCAGCTCAGGCAGGGCTGCAGATGGGGAAAAGTGTTCTAGAAACGTAACAGGGATTTCCATATGACTTTCACTGGTGTTACAATATTTTAACATTAAAAAAAAAAATTAAAGCTATCTCTAGAGATACCAGTGTCAAATAATGAAATAACATTCCTATAAGGGTACAGCCAAAGCCTTCCAAAAGATGTTCAACACATTGAAGAGATGAGCAACCTGATCTAGTTGGGGATGTCCCTGCTCACTGCAGGGGGTTGGACTAGATGGCCTCTAAAGGTCCCTCCCAACCCAAACTGTTCTGTGATTCTATGATTCTATTCTATAAATCAAGTGTGAGTTACAGATGTGAGTGAATCTAGAGCAGATTGGAAAGCTGAGAATTAGGCCTTTTTGGATGTTGCTCTGTGAAAGCAACTAGAGTCTTGCCAGTGATGTGAAAGCAGCGCACTTGGCCCACGGGGTAAGGAACTCATCACTTCCAGCTCCTGAACTCCAACAGGAATCAGCCAATGGCACTGGATCCAGAAGGAGATCTGTTAGGAAATAAGATGAAAGACTTCCAACAAGGACTCTCTCTTGAGTAAACTGTGCCAGGAGATGGCTTTGAAAACATAGGTGGGCTGATATGGATGATAAATAAAATGCTCTCATTCCGTGCAGTAGCTGTGGTTACAGCTGGGAAGCACCTCACCAGCTCTGGCACCAGAGTCGGGGCACCCAACAGATTTAAAGCCATAGGAATTCACAAAGCCCTTGAGCTCAGACAAGGGCCAAAAGGCTCTGGCTGAAGCACAGATTGCCAGGGCACCAGAGCCTTGACAGCACAAGACAAGTATGGGACAGCATCGCTTAGCACGAGCAAGCTCCGCAGGAGTGTCTGGACTCCTGAAACACAGGCAGCTTCAGCAAAGATGCAGGCAAGCACAGTTACCAGGTAAGAACGAGAGGAAAACTCCCACTAACTGTACCTCTTCAGGTGAAAGCAAACAGTACTAATCGAAAGCTCACCTTCTGCTCTGCGACCCAGAGTCATATGAAGATGTAAGACAGCCTTGTCACTCACAAAGAAAGACTCATACCTGTAGTGACTAAAATAGTAAAAACTTGCATCAAGCGTCTGAGCCCACCTGCCAGACGAAACAAGATGACCCTTAAGCTCAGAACCTATGGAGACAAGAGACTTAGTGTGCTATTCCGATTAATCAGCTACATCGCAACATCCTCATGCTTTTCACATGCTAGCTATTTTAACATAACACAAAGCTTGATCTTGCTCCAAAGGCATTCAGGATGAGCCTATTGCATGAGGAAAGACTGGGTTCGACTGCACTTTCGCAACTCAATGGAAGACGAACAGAGAAATGCCAAAACTCCCAAAGTTACCTTGTTAGGAATGAACATGAGGGCAGACACCCGTGCTTCCCTTCAAACACGCCACTGTCTTTTCTGAAGATGCTGTCTGTTCAGAAGCACAGGGGCTCCGCCACTCCCTGACTCGTAAGGTGTCATACTGTCCAGGACCCATCAGCCAGAGAAGTGGATGAGCCCAGTAACACCGATCCCACCGTCCACAGTGTCACAGCACAAGGGACCACCATCTTTTGCAGGAAATAGCTGGAAACTGTCTATAAGCAACAGCAAAACCTCCTGAACACTTCCACCGATTACCGGAGTGCTGTCGCAGAGGAAGCATCTCACGCATTGCAGAGCAGCACTGCGTGGGTTTGCTGGGCCTGGTAAAGATTAACAGCCTCAGATTATCGAAGTGAAAAGGAGATACAGACTCCATCAAGGGAATTATTGTTCTGTGCAGCTCACACATTCCTACAACAGTTCAAATGGACCAAGAACTAGAAGCAGGAAAACTGTCTGGAAATAAAACAAAAGGGTAAAAAAAACCCCAGAAAATACAACTGAGCATTGAGAGCAGCTTAAATACACCTTAGCAGAGGAACCAAAATACATTTCAGTCCTCAGAGAAACCTGTGCTAATGGACAGTCTTTCCAGTCCAAAACAGATAAAATAACAAAATTCTTTAAAGAAAGAGGAAAAATAAAGTTTAATTGATAACAGATTATTTCACATATTTATTAAGGAGAATACTGTATAAAGTGCACAACTAGCTTGGTTTTGCAAGCAAAACAAGAATGTGGTGAGGTGTTGTCAAGATTGGTCATTTTAATTTACAATACAGCTTAGAATACAGGGGTTGACCTGAGATGCAGCTCTTAAGTATTTTTGGCCAGTTATTTTTGGCCACTGAAATTTTGAAAGCTCACCCTGCACCTGTGGTTTAAAAAAAACAAAAAAAGTAAAAAGTGCCTGTCCTCCAAAGTGCATGGTAGAGATCGGAAAAGCATGCGTTGGTATGCCAAAAAATAGGACAGAGGGTGAATCAATAGGAAGACTGAAGAGGAGAGATCACGATGAAGCTTCCCCGCCTGCACAGCAGAAGAGGAGTCCAGGGAAGCGTAAGTACTTTAACTGAGCTCTAGGTCTACGTGATGCTTAGGCAAACTGTGTTTCTTTGAATTGCAATGGCCTTCGCAGAACCTTAGGAGAGGCTCACATAACAGTGTGCTGGATGCTTCCAACACCAAGAATAAAACAGCGGTTGCAAATTCAGAAGTGAGTAATGGAAGTGCCGTACGGATGGTGCCACACCAAGAGCGGCGATGCTGAGCATGCAGTGGTTGTGGCATTGCACCTGCAAACGTGCAAACGTTCGTAAAGGTTAACGACGCAGCAGAGAAGTGGGTTGCAGAGGCATTTGCAAGAGAGGAACGGATCTATCCTGGTAACGAGATGGTTGAGAAAAAGGGAACAATGGGAAAATGCAACAGAATTCAGTTTGAAATAACAAACCAGAAAAATAATCACTGCATCAATATTAAAAATGTGTTTCAGGCAAGACTTCTGTGTGTCTCAGTTTGTGTTTGTAAAGGGGAATATTGATTCTCAATAGTCTAATTACAGCATTTTGAGGCTAGTGAACAAAAACCTTGAAGAGTGGAAGAACAAAAGAAGGATGCAGTCTCGGTGCTGGGGAAAAAAGGATGGTAACAGTGAGATAAAGTGGAGCATAACTGTGGATCAAATGACATAGTATGGTTTGGGAAATTGTAGACCACAACACAGTAAACACTGAGTAAAGGCCACAGTGGTGAGAATCAAGGTTTCTGCTGGATCTAAAGCAAGAATGTTAAGAATCTTGGCTTTCTATGAAATGCTGAAAAATATATTAACAGCAACACTGAATAATCCATCAGAAATAACGACAGGAGAATAAAATGAATACCTTTTCAAAACCAGTCTCCGAACTACATAACACTACGTGCCAAGAGCAGCAATGAAATTTTTGGTAGTTTGCGCTAAGGGTAACAAAAGGAAAAACCTACGGTTAAGACTCTGATGGTGCAGAAGTGCTGGGCACCTACATCTACATTTAATGCAATCCAGCATCGCAGATTCATGGCACCTTTGAAAATCAGGCTCTGAAACGATAAAACCCACAATTTAGCTGGACCAGCTTGGTAATTAAAGATACCTAAAGGCTGTGATATTCACCTAAAGGAACCAACAAACGGCAATTTAAACTTGGATCCCAAATAAAATGTTAGAGGACTGCCTTTAAGGAGATTCTGTGATAAAACATCTTGCATAAGCAGGACAGGTTTTGAATATCTCATTTATTCCTTGGTATATAACCTCTTTCTGTCATTGAGGGCACTCAGACAGCTAATGAGGTAGGTATAGCACGACCAAGTCTTTCCTGATAAATAACGGTGATGGTAACACTTTCAACCTTATTGATTGGCCTAGAACATAGATCATTATGACAATGGGTTTATGTATCCCTGAGAGGGAGCATAGAACAGGAAGAACAGGAGTCTTCCCCATAGATTTTGGGAGAAGGGCCGTCACTTCACTGTCATGGTAGGAAACTGTGTAATATGAAATAAATGCATTTGCACAACCTTGCTGCGAGATATGCCTGTGTCGTGGATGCCGGGAGCCAGAAAAGTTAATTGACTTGCCTATGGCCATGAAAGCAGTCAGTGACAGACCTGGGATTCATGATGGGACTTCCTTGCCTCTTGCATCATGTTCAAACTGTTATCTACTTGCTGGCCAGAGGCTCACTGCACGGTTGTTCTAACATACTGTATAAAAATAGTCATGCAAGGGATGCAGCACAAAGTCACTGAAGAACAAGAGCTCTCTCTGTACCAGAAAGCAGATTTCTTCTGGAAGCTGCGTGCAATTGGGAACCTCCTGTAGGAAGCACACGTCTGGTTTCTTCACCCTGGAATGTCTGGTGCTTAAGGCTTAGCACAATTAGGACCATTTTAATGACTAAATGTAACAGATATAGCCCATACAGGCATAAATTACAAGGTGTCTGGTAGTGGAACAACCTTTTCCCTATGCTCTTCTGACCCCTACAAGACAAACATTAGCCTGGTTAATTCAGTGGGCTCATCACATACAACTACAGATCAGTTTATATTTCCATGTCCACAGGTCGGATATCTCCAGTTTTGTGTTCTTTTACCCACAGTTCCCTGTCTTTGGCAGGATCCACTTTCCGAAGCAATTGATCCACGAGCTCTACTGTCTAAAATGAACAAAACAAGAATCCAAATGTCAAGGGCACATTTCAAGCAGAGACAGTCATTGCTACGAAGCCTGAGGCAGCTATGGCACGCCTACATTGCGTTTGCAGACAAGTGAGAACTGTGCGTCCACGAGACTTGGTGGACAACAGCCAGATCTGAACGTGAAGCCTCTCAGTGGGAAGGAAAGAGGCAGATCTTTAACATCAAGCAGAGACAGGCTTCCTATGCCAGGCATTGGCCAGTTGTCTCTGACTCCTGTCCAGCAATCTGGACCTTACACCAAATAAAACCATGTACTAGAGTCAGCATGCATCCCCTGTATTTTAGTATTTGAAAACTAGCCAGTTTTTTAATAAGAAAAAAATATATACTCCCTCTCCTAACAGTGAAACTATTTACCGTCTTCCTTGCAAGAAGAGATGACCTCAAGGAGTAAAGCGTCACACCGGGAGAGCTAATAATGGCTCACGGTGGCCAAATGTAATTCAACTCATTGTGTCTCCCCCAGCAAAAAGCTGTGATCCAGCAGCGTGAAACGTAACCAGGATCAGAGAGGCTTCGAGGAGCAGGACTGTAGGGTGGCAGTACAGTATTGCTGCGAAGTAACAAGCTGACCATATACACTTTTCACATCTCCTTTTGACACAGGCCAGTCAGGTCAGGACAGGGACCGTTCTGCTCAGCTGAAGTGCAATAACACTAGCGGGACTGAACAAAAAGCAGACTTACACTTTGGTTGAACATGTCTGTCTCGTGCCGCAGCTGTGTGTACTGGCAAAGATGTTGCCGAATCATCTCCACCCTTTCAACTTCTAGTCTCTCAAGCTCCTGGACACAAAGAAAAAGAGGTCCATATTTTTCTTGGAAGCTGAGCTTGAAGGCCCAGAGAAAGGAAGACACAGAAAAGGCTGCCAGTCAGTGCGAAACTACCCCAGTGCTGCTGGGGCTGAATGCTGTGGTTGCACATCCCTCTGATTTGCAGAGAATCAGACACAGCAAGCAATGGAAGTCACTTCGGCCTGAGCCTCGCAACAGAAAAGAAGGTTGAAACCTTTCCAAAACTGACACAACCAAGGCAGAGAGAGGAGATACCGTCTTCAGGGATGCCACACGCAAGAGGGAATCTGTTTCCTGCAAGAAGCTTTGCATGCTTTGTTGCTAGCTCCAGAAGTTGCACTGATTCCTTGTGGAAGCAGGAGACCATGCTGAGGCTTATGGCTCAGAGGACCTGGCTGCCCTTGGTCTAACCAGACACCTCTAAGTGTAGTTTATATCTGTTTACCAGATGAGGGGCTGGGACGAGGCTCCACCTCATTCAGCTGGCAGTAAGCAGACCCCAGCAATGCTTTAGCTGGAACCTCAGGTGATTTCTAACTTTCCTCCTGATTTTTTCTGCCTCCCTTTTTTCCTGGATTCCCATATTATACTCCAAAATATGCATTTAGTCCCTCCTTGTCCATCAGAGTGGCAGCAGTGGAAGCAGCATGCTATGGAAGTCTGCTGTTAGACACATGCTGTAATGGACCTTGTTGTTTCACTAGAAAGCTCTGTATTCGCTGGGACATCAGTGGGGCCAAATCTTAAAAAATCCTGCCTTCAGAGGGCATTTCTGGTGTCCACTGATTGGTCATCATGGTGGTGTGCAACCTGAGTGTCTGCGAGCAGACAGGCTGCTACGCTGCCCTCCCTGTGCTATCTGCAATTTGCTAGATGACTTTTGGGAAACAGACCCTTCATTACAGCCCCAAAATCTCAGGTGGCAGACTATCTGCCTGAGGAGGAAGAAGAGCAGAGGAGCTTATGGTGTGGACAGGACTGAAATCAACTGAGCTGCTATTGCTTAGAACGTGGAACCCAGCGTGCTAGAGCAGAGCACCACACGCAGAGGTGCCCTGTATCTGCAACCAGAAACTTCATGGAGGAAAGTATGCAAGGAAACACAAAACTGCAGACCTTGACTCTCTAGACTTTGTATTGCATAAGAACTAACCTGTATCTGAGCTGATCAGACGCAGAGTGATTTTCAATTTAGATTTTACATACTCGTGTACCAAGACTTACTTCCAAATGCTTCTCAGCCTGAGTTTCACAACTGACAAACCTGCTGCGCAGCCTGCAGGCTGCAACTTCCCTCTTGCTAGAGTGCTTATGAGTCTTAGTTCTCCGGGAGCAAATATGCAGCTAACATACACCTGACCGTATGGGGACACAGTGGCGCTGGTGGTCAGCGTCATTTTGCATCAGTGAGAAACCACCGGTGAAGTGAGAGGAGAATCAGATCCCTTATGTATAGGAACGGCCAACTTTCTCTCTCTTGTTCTGCTTTTGGGAAGATATCTGCCTAGTGGTTTTCCACTCACCCACCTGCCTTTATTTATTTACTGCAGTTTAAATTGCACTGACACACTTCCAACCACTGAGCAATTTATTACCCTGCTACTTAAAAGGAGGAGTTTACAGTTTTGTGTTTGCCCAATGGGAAAAATACATGCAAAAGACATTTCCTACTTCTGAAAGCAAGTGGCTGTTGTCCAAAAGGGCTCTAAGGAATGACATGAGGGAGGAGCCCTAAAGCCAAAGTACAGGTATTTCAAGGAATACAGCACATCAAAGCTCTAGCCTGGCATCTTGGTGACTAACCCCAAAGGTACACGCCCTTAGGGTGAATACTGTGAGCTGTGTTACCTACAGCGAAATAGAACGATAGGCAATTAAAGTGTGCCTCTTCTGAGCTGGCGACACTCGTGAAGAAATTGTAAAATCATAAAATACAAAAATTCATTAATGTATAAATGGATTCAGTGATTTACCACGTTTTTCCACGCCTTCCTTGTGCATTATGTCACCCTTCCTGGGGACAATTCCAGCGTTCTGGCCCCTAAGCAGCTCTGAACTTGTTTAATGCCTTCTGCAAAGACACAATTATTTCTTCCTTCCCCTAATGATATGAGTTTTTCTTAGAACTGAGAAGGGGAAATACAATGGGAGATTTATCACCCATTTTTTCCCATTGCTTTGCACAGTAGCTAGCTGTGAGCGAATAATGCCGCACGCTTTTACAATTTCGCAGTGCTATACATGTAAGATGCTGCACACAGTTACGTACCAGAGTGGTGGTCACCATTTCCTCAAACCACTTGGACTGGGCTTGATTGTAAAGATCCACACAGCGCATCAGGTCGTCTCCTGAAAAGTTCATGATAGCAACACATTAGTCTTCTCCAGCCAGAGCGATGGAGCTTAGGGGGAAATCCCAGTTGAGGTTTTACATACAGACCCACAGGGCTTGAAGGTCAGTCCTGGTGGAGCTGAAGGCAGAGATGTCACGTGGTATTTGTTAGGTGCAGCAAAATTTCAACAAAATGCATGCACTTGATGTGTGGTGAAAGATCAGGTGTTTGGCAGGAGAAAGAATAAGGGGGAAAGACAAGATTATAAAAGGAAAATATGAACATTAAGTAATATTTTACCAAATGCCCAGAACTATGAAAGCAAGTTACTCAAGTTTTAAAAAAAAAAGGTCATAGACAGAATGTTATATCTGAAAAATAAAGTAATTAAAATAGGAAATCAATAATAACGAGTTATTAGGCTGCAGGGAAGCACTCTGTAGGTGAGACTGCATTCTACTTAAAACAGGAGCAAAGCATAGGCTCAAGCTGTCTGAGGTCGAGGGACACTTATTTGCAACCTCAGCCCAGTTGCTCACTCATGCATTCTCCAGCCTCTAAGGATGCACAATTCCAGTTGAGCTCTGGCTTCCTCCTGTGTTCAGGGCAGTGACACAATAAGCCATGATTATTTCGATTTTTCCTTTGTTGCAGGACCCTGCTCTGACAGAGAGGGAAAGGTGGGTGGAGAATCTGGAAGGCATGTCTCAGAGGTCATTGCTTTCCAGCTAGTAAATTCTCTTTCTTCTTTAAATGAGGCTCAGTTATGCTTTCCCTAATGGTTTGATGCCTTGGTCCAGGGCTGAAATTCATCCTGTTCTTTTAGGTGCAAAAAGGTCTTTATGCATAAACCGGGAATGAATCAACCTTTAGGAGCAGTAGCCCACAGCCCAAACAAGTGGCAAAGACGTAAACGCACCTGGAAGTCTCTCATGGACTTAGACTTGGGGTGGCAACCAAACTCTGTGAGGAAACCATGACTCAGGGCGTACAGCTCGGCAATAGCTTACTGACCCAGATGGGGGATGCCTGGTCTGACACAACAAGTCCAAACTAATGGCCCCCGTGCTCCAGGAGGCTCCCTGGGAGCTATCTGACTTGGGGCTGTCCTCCACCCACACGGGTGAGTCTGACCCACTCTGCAGCCAGGAACGTGAAAGCCGTGAAACACATGAACAACCCATGGGATCAGAAAGCGAATCCACATGTCAGTAACCAGTGGGCTCTGGTCTAGAGCTCTCTAGTCTGATCGTGGGCTTGCAGCACGCCGCAGGCACACTGGCTGGGCCACTGGGCAGCACTGCCTGCGGGACGGGGCAAGTCCTCCCCTGCCACGCGTGTAACGGTGGCACAAAGTGGAGGAGAGGTATGGGGAGATTCACACCAAGCTCTGGGTCACTCTGATCTGACCTTCTGCTCTCCCCTGCTTGTTCAGTAAATATCTATTACAAACAATTTATGAGGACCCAAGAGAACAGAGAGGCTGTGAATTTGGAGATGGATAAGGAGCTTCTCTCACGGAGCCTCCCGTCGCTAACGTGGAACTTTTGTTTCCCCTCAAACAGCTGTCTGTACACATGGTCATGCTGCGAACGGCTCTGCCCAGTTTCCTCAAAACCCAGACAGGCTGTCCTGAAGCTTTAAAAGCCTCAAAACTACGAAGGACCGCTCTGCCAAGAAAGGGACCTATGAAGGGATGAAACACGGAGCCCCAGTTAAAACATATTTTCAGCAAAGGTACTAACAGAGCTGCACGTATCAGCTTTGCAGATCCCAAGAAAGACAGCTCCTGATGGATCTGGTAGAAGTGGTTTGAGCCTCTGTAAACCATGCATAGGCCACATCAAGTAGCTGTGTCCTCAGTACAGTATAGAACACTCTACTATATCCTCAATATCCTTTCAACAGAAATCACTTTAATCACTGAGTAGCAACGGAAAAAAACCCAAAAGTTCACTTTCAAGGAGAGACAGTAATAGGAAGCATAACAGGCACCTGCGTAGTTGTGGGTGACTTTGATTTAGGAAAGAACCAAGGAAGGAACTACATTTTAAGGAATAAACATCCTCAGCTGAGCTTCTTTGAATCTGACTTTGAAAGTTTCACAAACATTCAGTTATCTCAGCACACTTTCACAAAGCAAAAGGACAATTCACCCTCCTTTTACTGTTCTTACTCCAATTATAAAAATGATCATTTTGTGACATCTGACTTGGAAAAACCGACCTTGTTTCTTCAGAGGGTTTAATACCGAACAGATTTGTAGCACAGTTCACTTTGACTTTGTAGCCACTGTATTAAAAACCAGGAAACATGTGGGTGGATGGGCAGTTGCATCCCATCTTGTTGATGCCATCTGTGGGGCTGCGCTCGTCTCCAGCCGCTGACAGACACAGGTACTCACCTGCCTGAGTGGACTTCCGTCTCGCCTTCTTGATTTCCTCTTCTGTCTTGTTGCTGAGCTTCACCTCTAGCTGCTGCGTTTTCATTTCCAGATCCTTCTGTCTCTCTGTCAAGGCTTTCCGGGCCTTGGAGTAATTAAAGAAGAGTCACATATTTTAGAGGAAAAGAGCTGCCAGCTGCTTTCAGCCACCTATGACTCCTTCACACAAGTATTTGTCAGTAATAAGTCAGGGACTCTGCATAAAACTGGGTCCTAACTGGGATTCAAGTTCTTAGGACACCGTGTGGTGTTCAAAGAAGTGGCCTACGACCATACAGAAGTTGCCACCACAAATCACAAAAGGATCTGGACTCCTCATAGGTTCTTAGAAAGGCACAGTACAAAAGGCATCATCAGATTTTCATGTTTCTTAGCAAATTTCTCACTGTTTCTGGAAGAAAGGGGAGATGGAGCTTCTTCTAAATGTTTTAAACAGCACCACCAAGACCTCTTCCTTCTGCTTTTCCTAGGATCTAAATTGTTGAAAGGTTTTCAAGATTTTACAAAAATTATTTTTAAGTACCTTTTGGATTCAGTATACACTTACCAGAATGTCCAACGACAGGAACTTTTAGACTTATTTCAAAAAAATTAATTCAGGTTCACAACAACAGCAGTTTCTACTGTAGAAATCAAGTACCTGAGACCTGGTTACAGCTGATTATTTAAATTACTTTACTTCAAAGCTCTCCAGGCTTTTAAAACCTGATTTATCAGTACTGTTACTGAACATACACAGGCAAATTAGTAACGTGACTTAACAAAGAAGCATCATTATTACCACATATGCATGCTGTCGCCTTATTTGCTGGGATTGCCTAAATACATAAAATAAAACCAACTTGTTTTGCATGGACTAACAAAACAGGCAACTCTTGTTCTTTACCCAGTTATAGTGTTTAAAACTAAATTTGTATGATTATATTTTGTTAACACCTTGCAGTTTTCTACAGTCACAGCAGCCTGCAAGTGACATCACTCTTGAGGCATTGCCTGAACTTTTTCCCTTTGCAGTTTTAAAGACCCTGTGCTTGGTTCAGCAGGTCACAAGAGGGAGCTGCAGAAAAGCAATCCAGTGAGAAGCGGTGCCTTCATCAGGCACACTGCAGGCACGGCTTTTCTCTTTTTTTATTCCTTCTTCTCAAGGCTATCCTAATTCATTCTTTTCAATATCCCTACTGAGGACTGTGCTTCTTTGCAGATATGACTGTAAAGAATTTATTGTTTTGCAGAAAAATGCTTTCCCTGCAAACATACAGTCTAATAACCTTCTGCGTCCCGCAACAATTCTGTCCCTGAGCGAACTTTCTCATGCGTGCTCTCATCTTTAATGAAAGCCCCAACAACCTTCTGGGCTGACTGTGCAGGTACTTTCATTTCCAACATACACCCAGGGCAAATTGCACGAGGACACCGTGTGGCACCAGCGCCTCGGCAGCCGAGGCACAGGTATCCCGTTTCCTGCCAGCTGCTGCTAAGAGAGCACTTTCTGTGAGTGTAACGCTCCCTAAGTCATAACCTCAGCTGCCTACTGGATGTTCATGTTAAAACAGCCCCCAAGACTAGGGAGATGCTATGTTTGGGTTTTTCAGGTGAGGATGTTTGCTGTGAGGCGCAGACACAGAACTGGGAAAGAGCTTGTGACCTGCCGTGCCTTGGGCATCTGCATGAGAGGATACTGAGCCAGGCGCGCCCTTGGCCTGACCCTGCTGATGCTCTAGGGCAAGGCCTTTTTAAATTTTGAGGGCAATAGACGTGACTTCCAGACGCACACTAGGAGTATTTTCGTCAAATGTATTAGAAATCTATTGTCCCAAACTGGGAAGGGGAGGATGAAACAAAAAGCCAGTTCATCGCTAACACGTTATCCTTGCCTGTAGCCTCCAGTTTCCCAAATCTCAGCTAAGCAGGGGCCACATTAGGGGCCTGGCAAAGCATAGCTAATAGCAGAAAGCACTCAGCAGAAACCTTTGTGTTTCTTTGTGGCAGAACAGAAGCTTTTCACGGGCAGCTGCTTTTCTGTCCAAACCAGCAGTATCTCATGAACTCTCCAGTTTGTCCTCTGCTCCCACCTTTTCCACTGCTGTGTAGCGGCTGGCCAGATGCTTCCGTAAGTCTGCAATATGATGGTCACACTTCTTCATGTCTTTCTTAAAGTTCTCTCTGAAGTTGAGCAGGGGCTTCTCTACCTCGCTCTGAAGCTGGCAATGAAAACAAAGGAAGAAATGACGATGAGGAGCCAGGCAGTAATTCCTGGCTCTTCTGCTGAGTGGAGCTCAGGACAGAGAGAAAACAATACATAATACATGCGCTGCAGCCAAAGGCAATGTCAAACAGCAACATTTCTCTTCCCAGAGAGCTCCGCTCCGCAAAACTCAGCTCTTCACAGGACAGCTCTGTTAAAGGAATATTTACTGGAGGGAGCAAAAGGACAGAAATCTTGGTTTCCTCTCTCTCTGTTAAATCATACCTCTCTTCTTACACGTAAGATCCAACTGGAGGCAATGTCCAGAGCACTACTTGAGGTACTCTGACTCTGGCCTAACTGATACCACTTGCTTAAAAAAACAAAGTACACAAGCGAAAGCTGCTACCCCTGACTGCAGTAAGGTGAGTCAGTGGACTGTGGTGACACGTCTGTGTTTCTTGTACAGTGGAAAAAGATCCAATAAGGGTATATTTTATTTATTTCTGCCAGGAATAAGGGAGCCTAAAGAGAAGTCCGAGTATGCAGCTGAAACTCTGTAAGTAGCGGGAAGAAACCACGGAAGTGAACTCAGGACAGATCCATCAAGACTGCACATGTGACTGATCTACAAGCAGGACTTGACAGTTGGTAATACTCAGCTCTGACAGAGTTTGTTGCCTATTGCTCTTTGCCCTTATGATACAGTTTTGACATCTAGGAAATGTACTCTGAAGGGGTACAGACATTTCACCTCCCCAGAAGCAACCAAATACCTCTTTCCTAAGCCCCTCCTGCAGGGTGTTGGACTCCATCAATGCAATGGTGAGTTGGGTCCGTAATCCCCTAACATGGCCCACAGTGGAGCAGTATCAAACACCCCCTGAAAGCAAGTATTTTTGGCCTTTCTTCAGTGTTATTTTAATGGAGAAGGAAAGCTCATTCAAGCTCAGTACAGCCTTTTAATGGAGAGAGGCTACAAAGCCAGCCAAGGTCCTACAGCACACATCCTAGAGAGGTTAAGCAAGCCTAAGGCAGAGCTTATTTAGGCAGAAGAAGTCTGGCACCACAGTGATCTACTATGGACTACAGCTATCTGACGGTCAGCTGCAAGGGTGACAGAACCAAAATCTTCTTAGTAGGGCCAGGCCATATCACAACAGGCAATTCAACTTTGGGAGGTTCAGGTTGAATGTAATTTTTAAAAAAAACAAAAATCACCAGAATGGTAGCTGGGCACTGGAACAGGCTGACCAGAGAGGTTATGAAATCTCTGTCCTTAGAGGTATTCAAGACTCTGCGAGGCAAAGATGTAGCTGACTTGATCCGCTGTGGGTGATAGTCCTGCTCTGGCTGGGAGGCTGGACTAGAAAATTCTGGACAATATTTTTATGGCAGTCTCATCAGGATGGCCCCAGGCAAGCTAATAAAGCCGTGTTCACAACTCTGTGGTCCAGCACGGTTACACAAGCCCTCTCAAGAAGAGGGGTACAAGGAGAGAGCTGTGCTGGGACCATTGTCAATGCGCAATGAAAGAAGAACTGGAACAGAGAGAAGTTCAGGATGGCTTCAATGAACACCAGATGCAACATATTATAATTGATAGAGATGTCTGTGTCCAACTGAGTTTGAAGTAGCTGAGCAGTCTGCATGCTCTTCAGACTGCTCCATTAATAAATGGATTAACCTGGGTAAATGACCTAACAGGAGTCAATCAGCCTCAGTGGAAGAGGCGGCAATGTGACTCATCTGACATAAGAGGCATTGCTGTGAAATCCCCAGGGACAGGGACAGGAGGGCATTCCACTAGTAGCTCTACTTGCCTAGTAGAAAGTAAAGATATTTGTTTATTTCACATGGTTTATAAGGGGACGAGAAATTCTGAGATGCTCATGAAGACGGGAAACGCAGCACCAGGACGCTCAAAATGCCAACGAGGCAACTGCTTTCTCCAGTTTTGCATTTCTGGGAATCAAAGAGGCAGACTTCTCAGTGAAGGCAGTCATCTTTCCTCTAGCATCATTATCCTGCTTGAACTTCCATGTTGCAAGAGGAACCATAAGCTATCAAAATAGACTTACATGTGAATGACGCAGGCTTTTAAGTGTTGCACTATAGTTGCAATAGTTATTGTTTTTTCCTTTATTTTTTTACTAGAAGATCTTGCTAAAAGACTTTCAAATGCATGCAACAGATGAAAAAATCTATAAACTACTTTCCTAAGGTGAAGAGATTTAAAGCACCAGTGTATACATACAACTCTGCCACTTACCCATCACTGAATGGGTGAGATGGGACAGAGAACTGGAAACCTCAAGGAGTTTACTAAAACAAGTTATCAGGTATAGGACAGAGACCCTGTGTCTCCGTACCAGTACGGTAGAGACTTAGGCAGGAAAACACAGGCATAGGGTTAATCGTAGTGTCAGATGCTCATGACCCCCCATGCAACAGTGCCATGGAGGACTGTCACGGGAGCTGTTCAGTGTCTTCATGGCTGGTGTTTATGTTTGAACCCCCTTTGTGTGCTCTGTGCTCTACTGGCTGCTTGTGCCAGCACCGCCTGATTTCATTTGGCTATCAATGAGGAATAGAAATACTTCTAAGAATAACTTCTCTGAAAGTAATAGGAATAATCAATACGTTTAAAAGCATATTCTTTTACTAAAAGAAAGCCAGAACTAGGAACTCCCAAAGCAGGTATGGGAACAGCGGGGAGAGTTCAGCGGATGATACAGGAGTTTCTGTGCAGGGCTTAAGGAAAAGTAAAATAATGAGAGAGTCCCTATGCACTGCCTGCCTGCCTGCCAACACCACTCCGGGTGCATTTCTTCCTCTTCGAAAACAATACAGGAAAACAAGGGGGAGCAAAAAGTATTTCACTAATTACAGCCCTGAAGTAGAAGTTTGAACAGAGCAGTGGGTTACCAAGGCAGCGGCTGGTTGCCTGAGTAACCTCTGCATAATCGCTTACAAACAGTTCAGAGGTATAATTTTCCTCCAGAACATGGCTATTGTGCCGAGATATCTGCCATTGTATTGAACTCGATCACCCACAGAGGTTAACAAATGTAACAGGGTGCAAAAGTATGTCACATGTGGTGGAAAAAAACAGATAAACACCATAATTTGTACAAAGAAACCTCTGTTGGCACCACTTGAGAGAAGATCCAAAAATAACATGAAATTCCCAGCGCACTTTTCAGAAAGGCTAACGATATGAAGAAGTCAGAGTCCTGGTTCTCTTCGTTCCAGACAGATACGGTAGGTTCTTGTTGAGAAGCCAAATATTATTTTTTATCTCTTTCTGTACAAGCTCTATGTAAATTTACTTAAAGAGGCTGGAACTTAAAGCATCTAGGTGAATAACCTCTACAATCAGTTTTCTTTTTTTCTTACAAAAAATTAGGGCTAGATGTGTTTTAACTTATTCATCAGGTAGATTAAATAAACTATGATTTTGGCAGGAAGAATGGACAGGGTTTCAGTAAGTTTGTTCACCAGGTCATTAATCCTTCTAAATTTGTACCATATGCACTGAAGGAAGATCCACATCAGTTACAGGGCAAGAATCTTTGCAAAAGAAAGAACTATTTACCTTAGAAGAAAATTTGAGATGAACCTCTGCTTCATCAGCTAGACTCTTCTTTAGCTGAGCCCAAGCCTCTCCTAGTGTGCTGAAAGAACCGAGAGCAACAGTGATCAATGCCCCGTCTTCTGCACACCCTCCCAGCGAGACCTGTCAGATGGTGTCACACAGATAAGGCACAATGCTTTGCACCGTATCATGCCCAGCAGAAACACGGAAATGGGATAGCAGAAATCTGGGAAGATAACCAACCCCTGTGACCAGAGCTGAATTACATTGCATTGTACATAGTGAATCTTTGAAAACACTGCTTATAACGATCTCCAGTTGCAGAATTGACACAGTCTCCATAAGCAAGATATTTCCATTTCTTATCCTTACCAAAATAATGTTTTTCTTTTCTAATCCTTAAAATAAATCTTCACCAATGCTGTTTTCCCATTGTCTCTTCTACTTTACACCCTACCTTTGGTGAACTGATTATTCTACTTCTCCTCAGAGAAGCCTTTCAGTATTTGAAAATCACCATGTCTTTTCTCCACCTTCTTTTTCATTCAGACAAATTATTTTCTAGATGATGGCAGTTTAGGTACGCTCCTCTAGACCCTCTCCAACAATCTAGCTTCCTCTTACTGAGTCATAACTAAAACTACATAGTCTTCCTGCAGAGGTCTTTCAGTTGCTAAACTGGTAACATTATTTTGTATCAGATACTTTCTTCTCCGTATCTCGGTATGACTGCTTTTTTAGACAACAGCGTTAAGTTGTTGATGAATAAGCTTGTGATTCACTATAGCCAGATCCTTCTCCCACAGACTGTTATGTAACTGTATCTTTCACATCCTGTGAAAGTATAAAACGTGGTACTTTGTCCTCATTGAAATGCATCTTAATTTTTTTCAGTTCACTTCTCTAGTTTAACAAAATAATTTTGAATTGCCATCTTCTCTTCGAATCATACACACCACCTCTCCTAGCCTTCTCTAATCTCTGATTACAGTAAGTCCATTATTTATTCTATCATAAGTCATTAACAAAAACATTGAAAAAAATCTGGACCTGGGACAAACCTTATGGGATCTCGCTCCATAGCCACTTTCTGCACTTTTTGTAAGTAGCAGGTATGATTTCTTACCTAGTTTTGTACCTTAGGCTTTATTTAGGCCATGTTTCTCTTGCCTGCCTACAAGAATCTCCCATTGCAAAAAGCTGCACATAAGAGCTCTGATGCTCACTTCACTGGAGGAATTTGGGTCGGTCTGACATTGTTCTATATGCATCCACAATAATTGCTCATCAGCTTAGTTTTCCGCTGAGTGCTTCTAGAAAGCTTGATGGCTTATTCTTCCGCTTTGCACAGGTTATATAAAGCTGACTGATCTACAACTGCCCAGCTCCTTCTCTCTCTCCCCCATCCCCTTTTCAAAAATGGTCATATTTGTCCCTTCCTGGTAGCCTGAAAAATTGCCTGTCATCTGCAATTTCAAATTACTGACCTGTAATCTCTGATGTTGCTCCAATGAGTTGAGTCCTCAAGTATGGTGTTCATCACAGCTGAACAACCTGAGACGGCTTCACCTACATAAGTGCTCCCAACTCTTCTCCTTCCTAGTCCCACCCTGAGGTCCCCTCCCACTGTCCAGTTCTCACTGGTACTATTTTATCTGACCTATTTAAGTAAAGAAGGCATTTCAGTCTGCTAACCATAGCATCTTCTGCATCTTTGTGGTTGGATGTCCAACCACAATGACTGAAATGACCAGGGATTGGATCATCTCCTGTGTAGGTGCAGCACTGCATTCACAGAAACTTGGGACAGAACCATCCCGATACCACAAATCAGTCCCATCTCGTCACCCTTGTGTCCCACTCAGGTACACGATGGTGGGTCTTCTTACCACTAGAGGAGGGCAGAGGACCCTGGAGGGACAGCCCATGCCTTTGTCAATTCCACAGACAGCTGGACAGCAAAGCTGGAAAATGCTCTGTGGAGAATTAAACCAGCGGTGGTACCTGGTGTGTTCACAGAGCAGTTCGTGGTGTTCCCCAATTCACACCTTCTGAGAAATGAGAGGAAGGCCCTGGCAAGTGTGTTAGGCTGCAGTCCTACTTTTGGCTCCTTCAAATCCTCCTGTGGACTGCTCTTCCTCCCTTGCTTTTTTAAATGGATTCTTCCCTTTCCTGGGCCTCACAAATAACCAGGATCTCCTCATTAGCCTCTTCCTGGTCCTAGCCATTTTGGCCACCACAGCACCTTCCATACCCTCCTCTTGCCACCTCTCCAGGCAGAGCACCACCGAGCAGTGCTCCTAGCTCCCTGCACTCGGCTCTGTGTCCCCTCCAGTTCCCTATTTCAACATTTACGCTTCAGTCCTCATCCCCTCTCTTTTCATCTACTTTCCTCCAGTTTCCTTCCCCTTCATTTTTTCAGGCATTCCTGCTTCTCCTGTTGAGGGTAGGAGAAAGTGGCAGGATGATGTGGAAGAAAGCTGGTTTAGCTTTACTAGGAGCAGGTTAACACCCACCCCTAAAGGGGAAAGAAGAACAGAAACCACCACCAATGTAGGTGCCTAGAGAAGTAACAGCCTAGTTAGCCTCTTGCAATTTCTGTCCTTGCCTACTGGAAGCTGAGTGAACATGTTGTGGTGCTTCACTACCAGGAGAAACATACTGTGTCACAACTAGGGTGAGGATGGTCATCTCCAACCTTGGCTTTCAGTGCTTAGAGGGTTTGTGTTGGAACAGGTAAAGCTAACAAATTCTAATCCTTTAGGAGTGGTGTCTTTTCATTAGTACCAAAGAACTGCAATCTGCTCTGAGGTGCATTGCCCAATACCTTCTTAATAACTTCCACAGTGTGAACATGCTGTAAATAAGGGACAACCTGCTGCTTTTCTTGGAGGGCCAGACCCAAGATGAGGAGAGATGACTTCTTCCTCCCTCTGTCTGCACTGCTCCAATGCTACTGGCCTGAACGTATGCATCTACTATCAGCAGTGCACATATTCTGTATATTCTTCCATATTCAAAGTCATTTAGTGCTTCTACATGCTAATCCCCAAAGGAACTAGTGCTGGCTAGAGCAAGGGTAGCATAAACACGTTCTTGGAATTGCAAGGTTTTATGCAGATATTCCTAAAAACTTACCATCTTCAAAAGAAAAATATTCCAAAGCAATTCTAGCTTCCTCAATACACCCAGGACGCCAAGCTAAATAAACCTCTACTCAATGGGAGAACTCAGGAAAAATACACGTACCTGTGTGGGAGGAATGCCTTTTATGTTAAAATTCTTGTCTTCTGCAAAAGTCACAGAGAAACACTTACCCTTCTTCCTGAGCAGCCAAGGAATTCTGAGACAGTTTGGACAGGTTCTTAGCATATTCCTCCTCAATCTTTATCCTACACACACATACACACACACAGAGAGAAAATAAAAAGACAGCAGCAAGTAAGCTTTTAGGCAGAAACCCACACACATAATTTAAAGAAATTCTCTGCATTTTAACAGATCTTGCCACAGAATTTTTCCTTTCAGTTTCCAGGGCTTGGCAGTGCCAGTTTCAGGATCCATCTCTCCCCTCCATATGCTAAAAATGCAATGGCAAGAGCAGGGATATACGGAGAATAGCATGTGCAACAAAATTAGAAGAAAAAGCTACAGTTCTGGAGAGCAAATAACAAGGACAAAGTGTTTCTACTGTGCAACACGGAGTGTCTGCAAAACTGGGCTCCCTTGAGAGGCATGAGTTTCAGATTGCTGCTAAACGTGAGGTCGCACATCCTCGAAGTGAAGATGAAGGAGTGCAGCGATACAGGAGAAATCCAAATGAGGTTTGGGGTGCTGGAATGCACCTTCCTTAGGAACACAAGTGCTTCCTGCCCCCATTACAGACAACGAAGCTGGTGAAGGTGTGGCAGGGGCTTCTGTCACCAGCACACGGTGGTGCAGCCCCTGCCCTTCACCCGCCCCACCCGCTGCCCTGTCCTTCTCTCTGTTCACTCAGCAGCACCACAGCAGAAACAGGACCCGAGCCTGCCGGCGGCGGGGGTGCACAAGGGGAAGCTGTTGGCACACAACCACTACAGCAGTGGCTGCGGGGAGAAGAACAAGTGTGGCTGTTGAGCGAGGAGATGAGGGTAAATGCTGATTGCACAGCAGGGAGGGAAGGAGCAGCTGCTGGTTCAGAGATGACATGGATCATGCCTGAAACCCGCCTCCAGCTCCCGAGTTCTTCTCCTAGTGAAACCTTTGCAAGGTATATGTGACCCCAACTAGGACAAACAACCAGCTATTCACTGGTTTTCAAACCAACTCCCAGAGCGAGCTGAGTGGCATCCAGGTGGAGCAAGTCCTGAGTCTGTGCTAACTACGTACAAGCAGAGGAGAAACCTGGCTGGAAATCCATCTCCTTCCAGTGAGAAGGCAGAGGTGGGATACTCTTGGCATGCCTGTTGGCAGTAGCTTATTGAGCAGGCACTGTTACGTGTGGCACGTTCGAGACAAAAGGGGTTCCTTGAGACAACTAAGAGGGGTTTGATGTTCTGGGCTGCTGAAAATATGCTCTGGATGTCACTCCATGGGGTGCAGCTGGCTGAGGCCCAAGGTGATACCCAGCTCAGTATGGCACACTACAACTACAGACCTCGCCCAGCATGTGGGGGTCCTCTTCTCCACTTCCTGGGAGAACAAGACCACCCAGCTCCCCACGCCTGCTGTAGAGAGACCAACACACACAGCTGCCCAGCACCAAAGGCTACACTGTGGTTAGGTCCTCGCTATGAAAAGGGCTTTATCCAGGCACATTTCACCTGACCTCCTCTAAATGCCTACTTTAGGATGAGACTAATCTTGTCTCAGAAGCGACAGTTTCTACAACTGGAAAGGGAGCAGCATAGGTCAGCTATAATGAAGATGCAAATGTCTAAATGTAGCTGAGATAAATACCTAAGTATCCAGCCCAAAGCCAGGGCTCACTGCTTCTGCCTGATTTACTAGGAGTTCCCAACCAAAGCTTTAGCCTACAACCTTCACCGCGCAACTTTATTCCTCCTGGGTTTTGGCTTAAGGATGCCTTTGAGTGATTTACTTGTGGATGGCAGGTGTGCAAAGGTGCTATCTGATCTGCTGGCTGTTCTGAGCTGCCCATACAGACAGTCCCACACAGAACCTGTGTCTCTGTCCGTCATCTCATGAACAGAGGAATAACAGGTCTTCCATCATAAAGGTGTGCTGTAAAAATGATGAGTTGAAAACCCTGTGAAGTTCTTGATACTGCTGTAGCTGGGGGAGTATTGAACACAACAAGACAAAAGGAAGCCTCATGATTTTCACAATCACACATAAGACACGCTATTTAGGCTGCCATCAGTGCCTGTCCTAAGTGTGGCACCCTAGCTGCAAGGCCACTGGCTTCGATGGAAGCCGTCCTCACCAGTCCCACCTTTGGCCCAGGCTCTGGGATTTCAAGTGTTACTTGTACTGCAGGTGGACGGCACTGCTAATAGGGCAGACTGCCTTGGCAAGCTCGAATAACAATAAGACAGTGAACCGGTTATTGCTTAAGAGCCCCAGTTATAAGACATAAATTGTTCCACTGGTGTTCTGTCATCATCTGTGGCCAAAACACCTTGAACACCTCAAAAGAGGCTAGAAACCAAGATGAAGATATACCTCAAAGAGTGAAAAAATATATGCCTCCTGGCCCCGGCCTATATAAACACCCAGCAAACTCTGGATCGTGCTGCCTGTGAAACGCCAACACACTGGTACACGAGGACTCCTGAGCCTTGTGAGCCTACCTCCAGAAATCCCAGTGTCTCTTTCACAGCTACTCCAGCCTCACACCGGAAAACCCCTAAGCTTCTTGTTTCAACTAACTTGCCTGAAAACTTTCAGAATTTCGCTCCCTGTGTAGTCAGAAGCATTACAGATTATAAGTGCATTTTGACCCATACTGTCTTGACTTTATTAGTTCTAGTTGCTCTTTGGATGTTTATTCCCTGCTCTCTTACGCTTCTTTTTTTTAAATAAAGTACTTTGTGTGCCACACTCAAACAGTTTCAGTCATGCCATGTTATAATGGATGAAGAAGACAGCTACAAAGGGAGGCAAAGATGATCTGATGTGTCTACCATGCAAGAAGGAGCTAAATAGATTAAGACAACACAGGGAACATGGGGAAAAAGTGATAGAGGATATTTGACAGACATCTACACAACTGTCACTGCGTGAAGACGGTGACTATGAGTCTTTTTACACTATTTCTTCAGATTAGGAGGCCACAATGAAATTATGACAACAGAAACATAATGCCTTTCCCTGTAGTGCATAAACTGCAGAAATCTGCTACAAATTGTTGCACAGGTTGAAAATATAAAAAGACTCAAACAGATTAGACAAACAGTGGAAGATGTTTACAAGTATCTGCTGAACATGGGAGACTTAAGGCAAACTCTGGCTCTGGAAATCCTCAGATTCTGCTTACTGGAAGCTGGGAGGACAGAGACCTCCATGCTCTTTTCTTCTTACGCAATCAGTATTGCCATGGTCAGATTAAAGTCAGTGGGCTAGACAGACCTTCATCAGACTCTCTACAGCTGTTCTCCTGCTTGTGTTTCTTTTCATGTAGTAAATAACCTGCTATTTATTTTAAATTTTCTAAGCACAGACCAGCTCAATTAAAAAGCGAGTGGCCAAAAGCTTAACAGTGCTCCTTTGCTAATAAAAATTGTACTTATACTTGGAGAAACTGATGCTATGCAGGGCAGCGTGCAGGTTTTCTTGGATGTTTTGGAGTGCTTACTTGAATGCAAATGCTGGACCATATTTTCCCTTTTGACTTTAAATAATTCTTTCCTTCTTTCACACTCACGTCCTTGATCTTTCAGTTCAGTCAATTTACTAGTTATTTTCCTCTCTTTCTTGAGGTCTGTCTTATTAAAATTCAAAGTCTGTATTATAACCCTACCTTTGTCAACAAGAATGGAATGAACACATAATTGCTCACTCTAAGACTGCTGTTTACAAGTAGCTCCTCTAAAAGCTTTAGTTTAGCTACTTGACACACTAAATTTAAGTCAGTTGTTGGTTATTTGATGAAAAAATCGAGTTACCATGTCTCATCCCGGCTTCCTATCTAACGCTATTTTTAACTGCCTGAACCTCACCTCCAGAAGGCTGGTTCTGCAGATGGAGAGAATTCGTTTGGACATGAAAACCTCTCGTTAAATATGGTCTTGTATCCCCTGAGCCACCTGATGGTCATCAAGAAAATCTTATCAGTACTTCTTCTCTCTTAGCTGGGAATGTAAAGGTTCCCCTGATGGCCCGAGCTCTCATTTCCATGAGTAACCTCTCCAGCTCAACCCTGTCCTCCTCCTTTTCCACACAGAGCAATCCTGAATCATTTGTTCTAAACAGACAAAAAATATATCTTTTTATAACTCCCATCTAGATTCTCTTCACACTCAATTCCAAACCTTCTTTGTTTCCAGCACACAGTGAATCTTTTCTGTCTTTTCTTCTGTAACATGGCTACTTCTTCCTCTACTGAGGGCAAGAACATGCCTCTTCCCAGTGTCAGAACTGCTCCCTCCTTCCTCTCTCTCATTTCACACCAACTCTCCCTCCCTCTTGCACAACGCTTTCTTTTGTTTCTGTCAAATTTCATCATATATTACTTTTTTGGAGCAGTTTTCCTCCTCTTTTCCTTGGCCACAGCTATCACAACTCTGCCTGCCTTCTCATCTTCTAGCCTAGCAAGACTGCTTCTCAATGTATTCTTCCTTTGCCAGCTGATTCCTTCTTCTCCCTTCATCTTCTGGTCACACTTTGTCATGGATCACAGAGGCAAATGCTTCTCAGACCACCTTACGTCGAAGGCATTAGGAACCACACGTGGATGCTGGGCACCCTGCACCTGTATCGGACTGCCTTATTGCCTGTGCTAATCTCTGCATTTCAGTGCTGCTGCCATTTGCCTAATACTGAAAAAAAGACAAGAGGAAGAAAGAAAACAAACCACAAATGAAAGCAACTATCTGCAAGTTCTGCCCAACCGAACTGCCCCCAAATGCCAGCACAGGTGCCTGTTTGTTGCCCGGTTCATTGCCTCCCCACTGTTGACTGACATGGCACAGCCACACTGTGCCCGCAGCAGCAGAGCAGGAAGGCAGTGCCAGCTCAGCAGCAAGCAGCAACACAGACGCAGTAACAGAGGACAGCACCTCCTTCAGCTGCTGCAGTTGTCTCCAGGAGCAGATACCCATCAGCATGTTCTGCCCTGCTCCCGGGAGTAAATGCTGCTTGTTCCCTACAGGCTGTTCTCAAGTTTTGAGGGTCATCCTCAAGGTGATTTACACTGGCTTGGACATTTGACAAGTAATTTCAAGTAGTAAATACATTACTTATGAGTAACAATGTCACATCATCTCCTGTACATGATTGAACTGAGCATCTACCGACTGCCTGTTTGGCGCTCAGTGCACTTCCCATGTCAGCAGAGCAACAGACCATTAATAGCATTCTGGCATTTTCCAGTAACGATGTCTGCCTTCATGACTTGGGGTTCACTCTAAATATCTGTACGTGTAATTTAGCTCCACAACCAGCTTAAGCTGCAAGCGATGCCTCTTTACATCTTCCCCTGGGAAACTGAGCCTATGCTCCATGTCAACAAACTGCTTCTCTGTTTTTCAGACAAAATATTTCCTTTCTAATTATCATCTCTGATCTGTTTTTTCCATATCCACATTTTTCCCTTGCATCTGGAGCCTAAAATCCTCTTCGTTCCCTCTATCTGAATAGACAGCTTGTGTGCAATACGACTGAGACGGGCACAGGAGGACAGACGAGTGAGTGCTGGGGAAGGCTGGAGCATGTGAGTGGATGTTAAAGAAATAGTAAATGTTCTTTAAGAATTGGTAGCATATTGTCCTGGTTTCAGCTGGGATAGAGTTAAATTTCTTTGTAGTAGCTAGTATGGGGGCTATGTTTTGGAATTTCGCTGCAAACAGCGGTGACAATGTGGAGACGTTTTAGTTGTTGCTAAGTAGCGCTTACACTGGTCAAGGCCTTTTTCAGCTCCCCGTGCTCTGCCGGGTGCACAAGAAGCTGGGAGGGGACACAGCCGGGACAGCTGACCCAAACTGACCCACGGGATATCCCGTACCATACGACGCCATGCTCACGATATAAAGCTGGGGAAGAAGGAGGAAGGGGGGACGTTTGGAGAGATGGCGTTTGTCTTCCCAAGTAACCGTTACGCGTGATGGAGCCCTGCTCTCCTGGGGATGGCCGAGCGCCTGCCTGCCCGTGGGAAGGAGTGAATGAATTCCTTGGTTTGCTTTGCTTCCGCACGCAGCTTTTGCTTTTACTATTAAACTGTCTTTATCTCAACCCATGAGTTGCCTCACTTTTACTTTTCTGATTCTCTCCCCCGTCCCACCAGGGGGGAGTGAGCGAGCGGCTGTGTGGTGCTTGGTTGCTGACTGAGGCTAAACCACAACACATATCTTTTACACAGTTTATGCTATGTCATTAATGTACTGAAGGAATATCTAAGTCAGGAAAAAAAATGCCATAAACAGTTAATTTGTTAGCAAAGTGCTAATTACCTTTCTCGAATGAACTCTGCCATTTCCTTCTGCATTTGTTTCCCTTTAAGTTGCTTTTGAAGAAGAATTTCAAATCCAGACACTGTATTGTTCCCTTGTGAATCCTTCTTGTCAGCCTGGAAAGAAAAAGGAAGTTAAAGAAAAAGATTTGGGTATTGAAACCACCGGCACACAGTTTCCAGCAGCAGCTGCCCAAGCCATCCAAGCAACAGGCTGCGATGGTGTTCCAGGTGCCCTCCTTTGATAACAGCTGATGGTCACAGCACCTCAGCCCCTCTCAGAGGAATAGCCCAACACTTTTTCTTTCCCCCTACTCTTACTCCTTTTTTTTAATTAAAAAAAAAAAAAAAAGAGAAGTGTTACAGTTATCTTTAGCTAGCATAAAGCTATGTTGGGGCCTATGCAGCAGTCTTGCCTCCCCTCTGTCCGTGGCCTTTCCCACCCGATAACGCCCCTGGGCTGGCTCGGGCCAGCTCAGCCCTGCAAAGAGAGCCAGGGATGCTGAGGCCAGTACAAGGCAATGCTTGGGGCAGAGGGGAGGACACTGCCGCTCCTTCCAGGGGTAACGCAGCCCTAAGTGACCTTTAACAGACTGTACAGTTCAACCCTGATTTGCGCTTAGAAAAATGCAGCCAGTCTGCACAGATCTGCTGTGAAGCAGGGTCAACCAGCAACTTGCTCAATAGATTCCTGCCATACTCCCACCTTTCACTGTCTCCTACATAGCCCTTTTCACCTCTTGCTTCACTGACTTCAGGGTTGCTACGAGGACCAACAGTCTTCTCTCTGCTGTCTCTTTTCTCCCTCTCCTCTCTCTCCTTTCCCTTATTTTAGAATTTCATTTCTGACCCTCTTACAACAAACAGGCCCGGAGAACACTTCCCGAAGGACTGTAGGTTTTGCTCCAATACCCTCGGTACTGCCTAGTTGCCCAGAGGGAAATGCCACATCAGTCAAAGCAGGAGACCGGTAGGACACCATGCCAGGCACCAGGCGGCTGGGCACTACCAGCCCGGGACAACAGGAGGAGTGGAGTTCATCAAAGAAGGAGGGGAGTCATGGGCAGACCAAGGCTGAACAAGAGAGAAGTCCTGGGTGAGGACCTATGGGAGGATAAAATTTTGCAGAAGAAAGGCAGCTTTAAGTGGAGTTATGGCCCCAAGCTGCGTCAGGGGAGGCTTAGACTGGAGATTAGGAAAAATGTCTTCACTGCGAGAGTGGTCAGGCACTGGCACAGGCTGCCCAGAGAGGTGAGGGAGTCACCATCCCTGGGGGGGGTCAAGCAATGTGTAGATGTGGCACTTCAGGACATGGCTTAGGAGGCCTGGGGGTGTTGGGCTGGCGGTTGGACTTGATGATCCAAGAGGTCTTTTCCAACCTTAATGATTCTACGATTCTATGATCCACTGACAGTGAGATATGACTGAACCCAAGGAACCAAGCAGTGGCCAAGCATAAATGGAAAGAACCATTTCAATATGAAGCAGGGCAGCAACTTCTGTAAGACATGCAAAAAATAATCCTATACACCATTTGTGATTTATTGTTTGTTGGGATCAGAAGGCTGGAAGAAACTGAAGAAACTTTGATGGTTTGGTAACGTGACCATTTGCAAGTATGGCAAGTTACTGCCATTAGTCCTCCCGCCAACGCTGAGCACGCATGAGGGGAAGGGATGCTGTGCCTCCAGGAGCTACACTTTTTCATAAGTGAAACTTTTTTTTTTTAAATGGAAACACTTCAATAACTGGTAACTGAAAAACATGTGAAATTCATAAAGTCTTCATGGCTGAGGCTGTATTTCTCTCCCCCAAAAAAACAGTTTTCCAGTGGAAGATTTTTTTCGATCAGGTCCACACTCAAAGGACTACTGTATCATTTTAATCTGATTCAGGATCCTGAAAGCGGAGCTAAGCATGAGAGGGCACACACAGGATCAGCCACTGGAGACTTCCTGTGCTGAAGGCTGCACTAAAACTACTCAGTTTAAGAGCTGCTAATAGGCCTGTCCTTCGCAAACCTCATCCTTTAAAAAAAGGCATCTATCATCCATCCTCCAGAACATCCCGTGGGAGTGAGTTTTACAATTTAACGCAACGTTTTTAACTAACTGCTTGGTTTAAATGTGATACCCCCAGCTTCCTTGTGCATCCCTAGCTCTCATGCTCTGGGAAACACTGAAATAATATACCCTTTCAGCCCCCTGTCCCCGCTATCCCTCCTCCTGCGGCACATCTCTTTACGGCTGAGGTATTTTGAGATGTGTAGTTTGTCCTACATACTCCGGGTTTCCTGACCAAAGCTGTCTCCTGACAGCTGACCATGCCTTTCTGGACTCTCTTCTGGTCATCACCCACATCTGAGACTGGTTACATGGTCTCCACCTGACCTTCACTGGCACCCTCAGTCTCCCTGGTGCTGCCCTAACACACTGCATTTCAGCCCAAATTCTTCTTTACCTTGTACCACATATCAAGCTGTTTGTTCCATTTTTCAGAAGCTCAGGAGCTGCAATATGCCATGTGGCTGGCTGCCTACTTACCCAGAAATAATCACAGTAGCTCCACTCTGAAGGTTTTAGCAACTGCTGCTCTGGCATTATGTCAGGGTGGGGGAAAGTCACACAGTTTATCTGTAAATAAAAAAAGGCAAGAGAGAGTTAGAATACTGAAATTTAGCTGTTGATGAGAAATATGCAAATGAAAGGTTATATACATGTGCTTCCAATCAGAAAATCCACAGTGAATGCACGTCAGTGAAGAAAAATTGGTTGTTGCATGGAAACAGCAGCTCAGTATTCCCAGAAAGCTCCTCCGATCAAGCAGGAGTGTTGGCTCAGAGGAAAATAAACTACCCATTTCACATGAGGAAAATCTGCTTGACTTGGAAAGCGCCATACAGGGAGTCCTCCTAGATCCGTAACCAACTGCCGTAACAATCCTGACATGAAACACCCTGAGCATGCCCTGAACACCAGAATACTGCGAGCAGCAGAGAGCACTGAAGGCACTATCCGTGTATCTCATCAGGAAATCCAGGCTATGCTAGTCTGTTACAGGATTACGAAAAAAGATTATTTTTCCAGCGTGCAGCCCTTCCATCTATCCCAGAGACCCTGCAAAAAGGAACAGGGGCTCTCTAAAGTCAGCTGGCCTTCAGTGTGCGAAAGCCACAGCAATTCGTGAGACAGGACTCATCACACAGTCATTAAACAAAGGCATAAAAAAGTACAAGTGCTCGTTAAGTTATCGCAGTATGGCCTGATAAGAGCACACTGGAAGTGAAGAGCGTGACAGCTACAGCAGGACGTGCTGCAGAATGATGCTGGGCACAGCTGAGCCCTTGAGGGAAAGCATCAGCGAGAGTCAGAGCTTGCTGCTGGTACGTAACACTCTCCTAAAATTTCTGCTGGGCAGGTACACCAAAAGCAGTCCCTCTTGTCACCCCCAGATTCGCTGGACACTAAGAGTACTTGTGTATTAATCAGGGAACCAACAGAAGTTGGGGATGGAGGAATCACAAATGTAACTGTGGGTTTTTTGGATTGGTTAACGTTCACAGGAAAGTCAGCACCAAAGCCGTGGGTAGGGTTAACACAGCTGCACGGGCAGAATAAAAGGTATTGCTTACACGCAGTGAATCTGCCTTCAGGCTATTCAGAGAGGATCAAAGAGGACATGGCAACATGCTGAGAAGTGCTAACACTACGCAAACCACCATGCCAGGGCGACGCAGAGAAAGCCTTTAGCTGATACAACACTATTCCTGCAAGCCCACATCAGCTCTGCTGCTGTCTGCCCATGCTGAAGTTCCGGTGGCTGCCCTGTATGTAATACAAGAGCTTTCTCCACCCTGCTTCTTCACAAAAATCACCCTGTCCATGCTTGCCAAGTTCATTTCAAAGCAGGCTGAGGACCCTGTACCTACAGTGTCTTTGGCTGTCACCTCGGCTAGATCCTTAACCATGTGCCTAACTTCCAGCTTCTTTCCAGCTCCCACTGGGCTTCAATCTGATCTGCAGGAGGCCGGAGACCAGAGGTCTCGCTTCACCGCCACTTTGCAGGCAGCAGCTCCGCTCCGGTGAGCCTGCGTCTCCAGCCAGACGTGCCCGAGTAGCCCCACTCAGCTGGGCTTGCCCGTGCTGCAGCGATGGGCCCGTGTTATCCCAGGCTGACCTCTGTCACCACCACAGCCTCCAGCACAAAGCCCCCATGAGGGGCATTTCACTGAGGACACCTTCTGTCTGCTAAAGTTTTCCTCTCCTGCCTCTTCCCTGTCAGCTCATTATCTCGGGACAGCACCGCAAGCCCACCTTGCTCTGTTTATTTGATTAGGTAGGTTGGGTTACCTTCCCTTCTCCATTCAGCGATCACCAGATCTAAAAGCCTGCAAGCAGGTCCCATCCTCCGCTGGAAGCAGCCCAGCCACAGCGGAGGAGCTAGCACCTCTCCCTCTGGGTGCAGCCAGCACAGCAGCGGCGTGCAGAGCTGCTCGCCGGCACTGCAAAGCTCTGGTGCAAGGGGCTGCCAGTGTACACTGGTTCAGCCCCCCATTAGGAGACCCCTCTCACCCCACCAGGAAGCTTCACAACTGATCCATCCAAACATCTTAAAAATACCGGCTAGAAACCTTAAGCCAACTTGCTACTTTCAGGCAGCATCCAGCAAGCACCGACCTGAACCAGCACTGGACCGGCACACAAGGGCAGAGGGAGAAGAGGCTCCACTTCGCTTCACACATCACGAAATCCCACGCCGCTGCTGATCACGGGCTTCGCTGGCACCTGGGCACACCTCTGAGCTGTCACAGCCACACGCTATTTCTCAAATAACACAATAGATTGTAGTTTTGCCTTAAAAAATTGAAATGGCTGCAGAACACATGCACGATTGCCCTGCCACGTATCGCAGCAGGCTGACTGCTTCCCCTGAGCGAGTGACGCCGCAGCTCACCCTCCCTGAGCAGGGGAGACAGGGGGAACAACGAATTGTCAGCAATGACAATGTTACAGGTAACCAGGTGAAGGTACGGGGTGCCAAGACAAGGTTAAACAGCTTTGGCTTTGAGGATTTCTGGCTTTGAAGCTGCATTTCAACACTGAATGAAAACTTGGGTGACAGCCACAGGTCGCTTGGACGCCAGCCGTTCCAGCCCCTGCAGATCTTCCAGCCCCTCCAGCACCTCCAGCATCTCCAGCCTGGCAGCCCACACAAAACACTGCCCAGTGCACGGCTGCTGCGTGCGCTTACACCGCATACCTCATGGGCATCCAGCACAGGGTGCCGCCTCTTGAGAGCAGACTGCCAAGCTACAGGAACTCGGGAATTAGCTCCAGTTAAAAATAGCTAGCAGCAGAAGGTAGAAGAGGTAAAGAGACTGCATGGAAGTCTTAGGGACACTGGAAACGATCACATCTCCACATCAGGAGCACCAACACTGCAGTGGTGAAAGGAGAAGCTGTTCTGGGTTTCTACCCATCCTTTTACTGGTGGTCTTGCAAAGAATGTCTAGGAGTAGGGTTTTGCATTGCCCAAGACAACTTATTTCAACTGAGAAAAGACCAAATGCTTCCCATGAAGACAGCAGTGTTTTCAAGGCACAATACTGTCGCACTGGATAATGAGAAGTGGGGGAAATAGGCATTTTCCAGCTTTCACCAGAAGACGGAGCGTCATCACGCTATGCACCCAGACACGGAGCTGACAAGCAACAGGGAGCACATGCTGTGGCACACAAGTTGCTCCTGCAGCTCAAAAATCTGCAAAGGGAAACTGCAAGGGAAATTTGTATTCCCTGCTAAAAGCGGCACCTGTTTCATAAAAACTAAGCCTTTGTCAGTTGGAAGCTGCTTATTAGCTTTAAGACTCTCTGTTACATCACTAAGGTCCTGAAGACGTACTCCTGGAGCCACTGGAAACGCCCACGCTCGGATGGGTGAAGGCGTCCCAGTGTGATGGACCCACCATGCCACGTCCACGCATACAGCAGGAAGAGAAACACTGATACACACGTCAACAGGTGATGAGCGTAGGGTCAGTTCATGTGTTTCTCAAAGAGTACCATCACACTCAAAGTTTTATGTATAAATCAAACATTCTTCACTTCTCAGAAGCTCATACTTAGTTGTCTAGAGACGATGCTGAATTGTCTGGAAAAAGGCATGAGGCCACTGGGGTCTAGTATCACGTTTAAAAGGAAATTGGTGTCAGAATTAAAAAACTAAAATGCAGAAACTTTTGCAATCTTAAAAAAAAAACCTATTACTTGTGTGGTAAACAGAACTTAACAGAACTTACAGTTTTCTTCAAAAAATTGTAGAGGGGGCATACAAATTTTCAAAACTCCAGAAATATTACTAAAAATTATACATGACTGCATAGGAAATCCTGTGACTCTTTCTCTCCTTTCATCACCACAGATTTCTTATACTTAAAGAAGAGCTCTCAGATCTGTATTTCCAAACATTTCTAAAACCTCTCAGGTTTCCCAGCAGGGAGGGTAACACTGGGCTGGCACTGAGCAGGACATGGCTGCATGCCAGTAGTGGAGCGACCACATCCTGCTCCCCCCACAACCCTCCCCCTGAAATGCCCCTTTTCTTGTTTCTAAAATCAAAGATAGCAAAAAAAAAAAAAAAAAAAAGCTCTCTGATTCACCAGCTTAGTCCCACTGACGAGCTTTTTAACTGATGCTGAAGACAGCCAAAGCATCTCGCAATGACATTGTGATGTTTAACAGCATTAAGTAGCTCTATCGGTCCCACAGGCAGCGATGGCCCCCTCCCCGCGCGAGGGACCACTGCTCCCACTAACTGCATCCCTGGCAGCCGGTCAGGCCGTGTGCAAGGCCCAAATTCAAGCACAGGATAGACCACCGCAGCGCTCATCTCCTTGCACAACGCTGACTAGCCAGCAAGGCCCCAACAAGAGCATGCAGAAGCTGACTATTACAGCTGTAACTGCCAGTAAGAAACAAAACAAATTAAAATACATATCACAGCTAATGATGGGAGCCACAGCACTTTAAGAGAAAACAAGGCGTTATGACCTGCTTTACACTCGCACAGGCTCCACTGGGACAGCCAAGGGGATAATCAGCCTCACCATGACATTAAGTCCTCACCCAGCCTCTTCACCAATAGAAATAATGGCTGTTGTCAGCCTCCAAGAAAGCAACGCTAATGACAAGACACCAGCAAGGTGTACTCCTCCAAGCATAAGCTAAACAATGCCGGAGGAGAGCAGCCTGTCCTTCCAGCTGCTGCTGGACACAAGCGTGAGGCACCTTAAAGCCTGCGTGAGGGAGCCATGGATCGCCGAGGCTAGGAGAAGGTATGCAGTCTGAGAGACACGCTGTGAAAACCACGGTGACAACAAAGCTCAGGGGAGAGGGACAGAAGAAAATCAGACAAGCAGCAAATATTGATGCATTTCTCTTGACAAGCCTGCTGTGCACCAAACTCAATAAACAGATTAAAATACCTTTGCCTGTATAATGATCATGAGCAAAAGCTGTTACACTCTGAGCAGCTAAATACTCTGACTAATATTGCATGAGTACATCGCAGTGGTACATCGGCAGTGATGACAAAATGAGCTGTTTACGCTGTAGGTGACTCTCGATTACGTCTGAGATGCAAAAGGACGGCAGAGGAGTCCCAGGGAGGCAGGTGAGTGCAGAGGATTTGCACAACGGCAGCGTGCACCAGAGCAAGACGCTTGGTTAGGTTGGACATGCACATTAATTTCATGGATTTCAAAGTCCTCTGGAGGCTTTGAAGTTGGTACCAGCACTCACCAGTAAGTGAGGCATTTCCAAGCAACATGAATAAAACAAGAATAATTAGATCAAGGCTTAGATAATCAACTACATGTTTATTACATAAGACACTATATAAGTAAATGAGCAGACAGTGGGTGAGCTTACTGTGCCGTGCTGAAGTGATTCAAGTGGGGCAACATCCTTGCTCATTTCTTCAACTTAAAAATGCAGATTATTTTTTCCAATTTCTGCACATTCACAGCACCTTGAACACAGCACAGCTGTGTCAGACCACCTAACTTCAGCATCTGCTTTACAATTTCAGCTGAGACCCAAAAAGTGCAATGGCCAACTCCACTAGACTGATGAGTTCACCTGCCAAGTGGGACCTTTTGGGCAAGTCAGTCAAATGCCAAGGCTGGAGGAGATCTCAGAAGAGCCTAGGCACAGACAAAACCTCAGGCAGTTTTAACTCTACCCAGACAGGGAAGTGCAAAAATGCCTAAACGGTGCCTAGGTAGCTTCAGCATCATGAGTTTGCACGTGGTTTTAGCACTGGCAGGGTGATGCTGCAGCTATAGTCTGACAGAAGGGGAGAACAGACAACTGAAGTCCTGCGGTCTACCTGTAGAGTCTGCAGTCTACCTGTAGAAAGGTCCAGAGATGATTCGGTCGGTGCCTGCCAAAGCAGGGGACTTCTGTCAGTGTCTGCCATGCAGTCAGCCCCAGGGCAGGCAGGAGAGCGGTGCTGAATGCGCAGCCTTGTACTGTGCTCACCACATTGCGTCAGACACAGAGCACAGCAGCAGAAAATACCAAGTTACCGCACGAAGGCTGCCCCTCTTCCCGTCCGCAGCACGTGCTTGCTCGCGCGTCCAACATACGCAATACAAACCATAGCATTTTCCAAGTCATGTGGTATCTTGACAAGTCACTAGAGCATTCTTCAGAAGGAAACCCACACTCATAAATACCATACTATCAGATTTCTTGCTCTTCAAGTGAGATATAGCTGTGTTCCGAGTCGATATGCCCCTGTACCTTCTCCATTTAACTCTCCCTCACCTGTGGTAAAGGAGTTCCACAGGAACTCACGGCCAGAGAGACAGCTCTTCAGGAAACAGACAGCAAACCACCCAGCCTAAAACTAATGACTCACTGCAAAATCAAAGCAGACCGCAGACCTGCACTGCTGCTTCCTACGTGAGCATCAGTAACTTATGCGAGCAGCAGGTTCGTAGCAGCCTCTGACAGAACCCAGCAGGGGTTTCCCTTCCAAAGAAAACAGACAACAGAGTGTTGGTAACATTAATTTACCGAAAACACCGCCCTCTTCTTCCTGTTGGGCGTATATATAGATGAGAAATACTCCAGCTCCCACCTGACATCAGGATTTCCAGAAGCTGTGCTCCTGAATGGCTACTGGGATGTAGAGGAGGCAGATGTGTTCCTAGGAAGATGGGATTGTTCCCCCACCCCTCTGCTGAAAGCGGTGAGACAGAGACAGCCAGGCTGCAGCCGCTGGTCACGCTGGACATCACCTGTCAGGTTGCCACAGTTTGGGTATCACAGGATTTCAGTCCGGGGGGAGGTTTGCTGGACTGAGTGCCCCGAAGTCAATCACAAAATTCCCCTCTGCAAGAAGAGGTTCAGCCTGAGCACTGCTACGGACAAAGCAGAACCATCTGACAGCAAGCTCAGGATGTGCCCTGCAGCTGTTAACCACAGCATCCCAGCGTAAGCTTGAGTGGCGCTGAATAAGTATGACCTCCTCGGAGATGGGGGAAAATTTACATTGCTTTACAGTTATGCTCCGTATGAGAATGTGTTTTTCACAATCCTTCCCCGATGCAGGCAATGGCTTGGAGCAAACAGCTCTTAAAATTAGCTTGTTTTTGTCTGTCTGATGCATTGTACTTGAAAGCTTCGGACTTTCAGAAACGCACGCCCAGTGACCCTGACATAACACACAACACTCAGTGCTTTGCAGATGCTACCAGATGACAGCGAAAACCACCCTCAGCAAGCGGCTGGGCCCTCACCCCTGTCAGCAGCGAGTACCTCAGAAACACCAGCGCTGCCGCTCTTGTGCTGCGCCCCGCAGCCCAGAGCAGCCTGCTGGGAACGCGCCTAGTCCCTCTGGGCACGACGTTCACCTGTGGCTCCCTGGCCCGGGTGGGCAGGGGGCTGCGTTAAGGGGCTCAGACGCGTTTCCCGCCCCAGCCGTGGCGGCCCTGCAGCTGATTCCCCAGGACACTGCAGATCTGCCCCAACCAACACAGTTACACTTACTTCATGACATGTCACTCTCTCAATACATTAATTAACATTAACAACACATTTTTTTCATTCATAATGACTGATTTTGATAAATTACTTTTTTTTTCCCCCGAGAAAACTGTACCTCCGTGGAATCAACTGACCTGCGCTGCAGTCGGAGACACCTGTACGTGCTCCTTTTGAACCCTCGTCCCCACCACCAGAACCGGGGAACCGTGCCCACCAACAGGCCGCACGTGATGATGTAGACAACCACCTCCTCCCCACAGAAACAGTTAACAGTGATGCATAACGTTAAATTATTCCTTTTGTTCTTGTGGACTTTATACGCTCCCAGTGCCTGCAGCTGTAAGCGTGCTTATTGCCTCTCCTTTATCACTGCAATTCATTTATCTGTTCACTTTTCTTCGTTATTTCAATAAACCTTTCTATTCCCAACCACTTCCATTAATCTATTTTGGTTTCCTTCCTGTTTTTAAACATCTGTCCTGCCCCGAAGAGTCCCAAAGTGCAAACTGTGTCCCAGATGAGGTCACCAGCCATACAAAAGATATTAATGTCTGTAAACATGATACCGAGAACATCATGATGGAGTCAGCTCTATTTAATTACTAATATTAAAAGCAAATATAAGATTAACTTCACACCGAAACCTAAAACCTTTGCCTATCGTTCCCAGCAGAGATCTTCACTTGGACGCTCCAGCACAGAAAAATATCTTCTGACACCTCTTTGAGAAAAAACCACTTAGACTCTGCCCTGGCCGGGGGGTGACCGGCGCCTCAGTTTGTACGCGCCCAACCTCCCCGTGCTCCTCCAAACGCGGCGCTGTGGGGGGCGGTTCCCACCCGAGGTCTCCCCCGGACCCCTGGCTCGCAGGCAGCACCCCCGGAGCACGCGCGTGCCCTGCCTGGGGCTGCGCCCGGCCCCGCCAGCAGAGCCGCCGGAGCCCGCCCGGCCCGGGCATCCCCCGCCGGCCCCCGGCCCGGGGTGCCCAGCCCGGAGCCCCTCCCTCGCCGCCCCCGCCGGACTCACCGTCAGGCTGCTCTCCTTGCCTTGCCGCCGCGGCGCCGCCGGGGACCCCGGGGTCTGTGGAGACAAACGGGGCGCATCGTCACGGCCGCTCTCGGAGCCCAGCATGGCGGGGGCGGGCCGCGCGGCCGGGCGCTAGGCGGACCCCATGGCCCCGCGGCTCGGCTCGGCTCGGCTCGGCTCGGCTCGGCACGGCTCGGCTCGGCTCGGCTCGGCTCGGCTCGGCACGGCACGGCACGGCACGGCTCGGCTCGGCTCGGCTCGGCTCGGCCCGGCACGGCACGGCACGGCTCGGCTCGGCACGGCTCGGCTCGGCTCGGCACGGCTCGGCTCGGCACGCCTCAGCACGGCACGGCTCAGCACGCCTCAGCACGGCTCGGCGCGGGAGCAGGAGGCGGCGCCGCCGCCCGTCAGGGCCGCCCCCCCCGCCGCCGCCGCCGCCGCCAGCCCCGCGGCCAATGGCGGGCCGGGCCGGGCCGGGCCGGGCCGGGCTCAGGGACCGCTGCAGCTCCTGCTCCGAGCCGGGCGAGGCGGGCCCGGCCGTGCCGCCTGCGGCCAAGCCCCGGGGCGGTTCCGGCCCCGCGCTCCGCCTCTCGCCGCCGCCGCGAGGTGCGGGGGGCCGAGCGCTGGGCTGTGCGGGGTCCGCAGCCCCGCGTCCCCCAGCCCCGCGTCCCCCAGCCCCGGCACCGCGCCCCAGCCGCCGCCCGGGGCGAGGGGGGCACGGCCCGGCCGCGCAGCGCCCGCAGGAGCCGCCCCGAGTCCGCTGGGGCCGCGGCAGGAGCGGCGGCGCGCCCAGGGCCCGCAGGCGCCGGCCGGGCAGCGGCGGCCCCCCCCGGGGCGCCCGTGGCAAGCCGGGCCCGCGGCGGGTAGCTGCTTTCTAGGAAGCCTTGGCCGAGGCCTGGCCCCGTGCCCAGCACAGTACAGCCCCACGTTGTTCTCAGTTGTGGCTTTTCCCCCTTGACCTCTTTCCAAGAAACGTGGCTGAGTTTGCCTGAGGGACCTTGCCAGCGTTTGTTTGCACCGTGGCAGCTGCCCAGGTCTAAGAAAGCCTCCTGGAGAACGCCTGCAAACTGCTCTGCAGCAGGAGCCAGCCTGGCAGTCAAGGCAAAGCAGCTTGGGATGGCCCGAGACGGGCAGGTAGGACAGGGACTGGCCAAAGTGTACCAGAGCTTGAGGGTGTGGAGAACAGCTCCTTGCAACCAACAGCTTATTTTCAGGTATTTTCCTTCCTAAGGACGCTTCTGCAAAAGCAGCCACAGCTCCTGGGAAGAGCAAGCTCCCAAGCGGGCGTGGACACAAGCTGCTTTTAGAATTAATGGCACCAGCAGGTAGTTTTAGATTCAAAAAGTAGTTACAGGTTCAAAGCAGGAATGGAGCTAGGACTTCAATTTGGAAAACCCTGTAATAAAGAAGGATGGAAAGAAAGTATCACAGAGGCTGTGGAAGTGAATGAGAAAAGCCATGAAAGGGATTTTTGTCAGCCTGATGGTTGAGTCAGCTGAGAAAACCAGTGCATGGCCGTGGACCCCCCCTTGCATCTCAGGTGTGAGTTCGACCAAAAAGGCAGCTAAAAGCTTGAGTCAGACTCGGCACCGTAAAAATGGAAAGTGGCAAATGTTGTACAGAGGAAGTTCTGGGGCAGTCAGTTAATCTGACCTGTGTGCCAAGCCAACGGCAAGAACACTGTGAATCAGATACCTTGAGAAATGAAATTTGTTGCACAAGGATTAGTGTAGGGTTTTTCAAAGGAAGTCACAGCCTGCAAGTTTATTTGGGTTCTGTGAAGGACTTGCAGCAGTTGCGTGGACAGGGAGTCTGGCAACGCACTGCATCAGCTCCTAAAACGCTTGTGACCTAGTTTGGGTGCCTACATGCTCTGCCTCCAGCCTGTGCAAATGGCTCGGAGAAGCAGCAGCACAGGACAGTTCAGTGCAAGATGTTTGATGTAGATGTGGAAGGAACAGGGAGTCCAGAGCACTGGACTGTGTCACGGGAGATGCCAGGGACCCACTGGTGGGCAAGCAACACCAGAAATGCTGACGTAGCTGAAACAGCACACATGGGGGCAAGGCTGAGGGCTACTACCTAGGAGGCAGTGGGAGAGAAAGTGGGTTGAGGCAAGGAGGGGCAGTTGGCGGACAGCACAAAATTTAGATCAAGAAATAGGGGACATCAGAGGGATGCTGAGAGCGACAGGCAACCCAGGTCAGCGCAGGAGCAGCACACGAACCAAACATGCATTCCACTGAGTAGTTAAGTAGTTGCACTGCAGAAGAACCTACCAGTTAATAGAGAAGTGAAACAGAGAACTCGGGTCTGGTACCGCCAGGGGAAAAACACCGGCTGGCAGGGAAGCACAACCCGACGGGAGTGCAACCCACCCGCTATCCAACTGTCGCTGTTTTGGCAGGCAGCGAAGAGGTTCATGGGGGAGCTGGAAGAGGCCCTGTGCTGCATCTGCAGTGCAGCAGGGAAGGCTCCCAGGGACATGAAGGGGTGCAACAAGAAGTGCCGGGATATTTATTGAAAATATGGGTAAACAGGCGGGGGAGAATGGCTGTCCATGAGTCAGTGTCTTGAACCCTACCCCGGGGATGATGAGATGGGTGAGGCACGGGCTATGGAAGGCACAGAGGAGGGCCTGTGAAAGGACATGCAGGAATGGATGAAGTAATTGAGAAAAAAGCTTTGGACAAATTCTTTGTGAATACTGTCTTTGGGAGGGAAGGCTGGAGCTGCAAGAAAATACAATGAGATACAGAGATGGGCAGATGTGCAAGTCTAGAGAGAGGACTGTGCTGGAGACAGGCCCAGGCTTCAGGCTGGAGTGGCAGGAAAATTTGTAGGCTTGTTAATAGGGACTGAAGTGGCCTGGTGGATTTTTCAGAAAGGAGCGATAGGGCAAAAAAATCCAAAGTATTTTGGCATTTTACACTGTTTTACCAGCTGGACACAAAGACTAACTATTCTAGATGCAACAAATCTGTCTGATCTGACAGTTTCTAAAAGAAAAGGCCTCTTGATCTCCTGCTCTGGGCAGATGCCTAAACTGCTTCAGTTGAGACCCATTTATTCGTGGGTACTGCTGTCTGGCTTTTTCCCCATAACTTACCTGGGGGTCCCCACTGGCTTTTCGGAGGCTCATGTGACCAGAGTCGAGCTGGTGTACTGGGGTCCCAGAAACATGGTAGCCATTCACTGTAAGAACAGACGGGGAGTTAGCAGGCTTGCTGCCAGTAGCAAATTAATAATTGCACATTTTAAAAACTAATCATGTAATTAAATACACAGACACAAATCATGGTGCCTTTTTCGAGTCACCAGTGTTCACTGCCTCCAGCCTAAGAAGCTACGGATGCTTTCCCCACCCCAACAGGCTGGCAACGTGATGTGCTAGCTCCAACCCAGAAACACCCTGGGACCAGACCCTACAGAAGCTCAGCCCATGGGCCCGCTGCAGCTCAGGATCCTGCAGCAGGCTCTTATCAGAAGTTACGACAGGAGTTACTGAGCTAGAAAGAGCTAAGAAAAAAGAGACCCCCAAACTCAAAACAGTTCCCCTAGCACTCTTTGGGGAAAATGATGTGCTTGAAGAAGCAGGGCATGTAAAAAGCACAGGTTTAATGGAGATGGGCTTTTCATGTCAAGAAAGCAAGCCTTGTAAGATGTTTGTGGTTCATGTATACAGCTGTAGAGTGCTTTATTTTTTAAATATTCTGAGCAAAGAATAATGGTCAAAGTAGGGTTAAAACAAGATACACAACTACATCACAAATCCTGTGGTCACAACAAAATGTGCAATCTTCATGCAATACTTCCCACTCAGCTCTGCCGATAGAGGGGCATCAGGTCGAAAAAATTCTGTGAAAAACATCCTTTAGACTGCATTATTTACAGTCAGCTGGCAGCAATGGCCTTTATATGTAACACTTTTTATTCTAGAGTAATTTTTGCTTTGTCTTTCTGCAGTACCCGAAGCTTTTCAGGACAGTTATGCAGCTGATTCTCTGTTACTTGATTCCCTGCACCTTCAAGTCAGAACAGAGGTGAAGCAGTCAACCCTGTAGCTACCACTTGCTAAAATGCTTCATTGTGCACATGTGCTCTGCGTGGAAAAGCTGTAGCCAGCCCACATCCCTCTGAAGCTTTTTGCGTCCCCTGCCCCGGCAGAAAGCAGGACTGGGAAAGGCAGCCCGTCCTTCCCTGACGTGCTGGGCCACCATCTGCCTCTGTGCTCTGAGGAAGGAGCCATCTCAGCCCTGAGCAGGCACTTCAGATAACCAACCGGCCAGGAAAGCCTCACCATGTCCACTGTGCTACACTCACATGTACATTAAATACACCTCCCATGTAATCACAGCATTTTCCTTTGCTCGGCTGAGTGGTAGAGAAGCAGATTCACTTAACGCAGTGTTCAGGCACAGCATCAAACAGTACCTGCAGAACTCTTCTGTGACACAGGGCTCTTTGGAGTCCCAGGCACGCTGCTTGGCCACTCCCAGGTCGTTTCTGTTGAAGGGAAACATCAATGTGAGGGTGATGGAGGCCTTGCACACACATCAGAGTTACGTCTGTCACACACACACAGTCTGACCCTCAGTGTTCTCTGAACCAGGTTCTCACCCTGTGAGGAAGGTGCCTGCACCTCCCTGCACTCCCCATCTCTTCCCATCTCTTTCTGCTGTTCCCAGCCGCTGCTCCCTTGGCAGCCAGCTGGGATGGGTGGGAACAGGGCAGACTGGGAGCTGCATCACTGGTTCTTCCAGTGCAGGTCTGCCCCAGGGCCGTGCTCAGGAGAGCAGGGGTACAGCTGTACGCACAGATCACTGCCTGTAAGCTGCTCCCATGACCTGCATGGACAGCGTTTCCAGGTGTAGTTAAATCAAGCCCAGCGCAGAGTCTGACCTGCAGCGTACTGCGGACGGAGCTGCAGCAAAGCCAGTCGGGACCCTTACCCTAGGAATCACAGAATCACAGACTGGTGGGGGTTGGCAGGGCCCTCTGGAGCTCATCCTGTCCTACCCCCTGCTTGAGCAGGCACACCCAGAGCAGGGGCACAGGGCCGCGTCCAGGCGGGGTGTGAATGTCTCCAGGGAAGGGACCCCACAGCCTCTCTGGGCAGCCTGTGCCCCTGCTCTGGCACCCGCACAGGGAAGGGGTTTGTCCTCATGTTCAGGTGGAAATTCCCGTGTTCCAGCTTGTGCCCGTTGCCCCTTGGCCTGGCGTTGGGCACCACTGAAAAGAGCCCGGCCCCATCATCCTGACACCCACCCTTCAGATATTTACAGGTATTGATGAGATCCCCCGTCAGGCTTCTCTTCTCCAGGCTGAACAAGCCCAGGTCTCTCAGCCTTTGCTCACAAGGGAGATGCTCCAGTCCCTTCATCATTCCTGTAGCTCTCCGCTGGCCTTGCTCCAGCAGTTCCCTGTCCTTCTTGAACTGGGGAGCCCAGAACTGGACGCAGCACCCCAGATGTGGCTTCACTGGGAGCAAGGACCAAGCGGTGGCAATGCCTTTGCCCTTGCTCTCCGCATTAAAGGCAGCTGTGAATCACTCAAAGATGTGGTTTTTGTGACATATACACAGGCCACAGCATTTTTTCCCCCTCAAAAAAATATTTCCCTGGCAGATTTCCTTTTTTCCACTTGGGTCCTTTAGCAGCTGGGATATGCACATGTATGTCACACCAGTTTTGATACTCAGAAGACTGCTGCTTCTTTTCCCCTCTCAGTTTCCTCTGTAGTTTAACTATTCTGCTCATTTTCTCAGCAAATGGAAAATTATTTTGACCACATGGTGAGTACAGAAGCTTTAATTGCAAAACTTTGTAAATGTTGCAAACAGCAGAAAGTGGAGTTGGAGCAGCAACTTCTGGAGAAGTCCAGCTAGAAAGCCCCAGCCACCATTGCTATTGAATGAACATATTGGTACCAAACGCAATAAATAATACTGACTGCCAATATGAAATATGAAAATAAGCAGGTTAGTGTAATCAAGTCAAAGGACTGCTTTGGCCACTTTTTATGGAACTGTCATTCCCCAAATCCCAACCAACAGCCATCTAAGCCTGCCGAACCCTGAAACCTTGCACTCTTTCAATATTCTGGATGGACACGGTCAAGCTGTAACGGGGCTGGAGAGGCTGAGAGAGCCCTTGGGCAGAACAGTTTAGGGGCTGGCTGTCAGGGCTTCCATCAGGGCACAGGAGGCCTCCTATCCTGGGTAAGTGCTTATGTGAGCAACGAACAGGATGCTAACGTGCTTCAAGAGCCACGAAAGGCCCTTGGGCAGGAAGGGAGCACTGTTTTATCTGCCCACATACACATCCATGCACATATATACGCATACCGATGTCCCCAAGGGCTGCATTAGGTTCCTTATTTCAGGAAAGGGCTCAGGATTACTCAGGGAAGGTGCCACCCCCCACACCCGGGATGCCCAAATCCTTGAGACACATGCCCTGCTTCCCACCTCCCCCGCTCCCCTTCTTCCCAAGCCACAGCAAACTTTTGCTTGCAAAGGAAAATGCTTTCATCTTTTTTTCCCTTGCAAGTGCACAACCTGGTTAACTAGAAGCTTTGATGGATCATAGGGAAATAGATAAATTTTACTCAGATTTTTGTGAATTGGGTAGTAAGCTAATAAATTCCATGCTAGGTCAATGAGGAAGAATTGAAACATGTTTTAACTAAACAGAAGGAAAATCAAATGCTAAGGGTTGTCTTTTATGAGTCAGCTTGGCTGGGCTTGAAATACACAAGCGCATGGTCAAATAAAGACAAATTCTTATTTACATTTATTGTAATGCAAAGGTAAACAATAGAGTGTGCTACCCACATTTCTGGTACATTCTTTTTTTAATAATGTAAATTGTTGAATAATGAATAATATAAGTGAATTGACTTGAAGACAAGTGTCTTTAAAGACCCTGTCTTTAAAAGAACAGCTTTTGGAGATCTGTGTGGAGGAGTTGCGATGTCCACTCTTGCTATGCCCAAGCGCAATCGGTGGGGTAACACGTTTTTGTCAGAACTGACACTGACATTAGCAGTAAATACTGTTACCTTCATACTTGGCTTGGATTTTTTTATGCAAGCATATCTGTCTACAATATTTTTGCATTTTTGAGACCGTACAAAGGAAAGTACCTAAAAACCTAACAAATATATTTGAAATGTAATTAATCAGTTAAAATTACCAGCTGCTTCTTGTAGCTGATCTCGACTTTGCCTGCTAGCTACTGTGGAGCCGGTGCGAAGTACCTAGTGCTTCCCCTCTGCCAGACCGAACGCCCAGATGCAGAACTTGAGGGCAGAGATTTTATAAATAGAAGAGCAGTGCCCAGTGGTTAGCATATTTGTGAATACAATCCAAAACACTCACTGTCTTCGATGCATTTTCTAAAATAAAGTAATTGTTGAGTTACGCACATGCAAAAATAAAGTAAAAAATGCTATAATAATGTGTAAAATAGAAATAACATCTTTTACTGGATAGGAAATTAAAAGAACAAGAATGGTTTTAACCCCATTTATTTTGAGTGCTCAGAGAAAAAAAATTCCGCTGTACAGAATAAGATGGGGATTATTCCTGCAGCCCAAGCAGGGATAGGAACTAACTGACCTCGGCAGGACTGCTCTGCTGGAATGCCATCTACTGGAAGCAACTAAAATTGCCAAGATAATACTGTAACATTACAATTTCTTTGTAGCTTAGTCATCATTAGAAGTGAAGGGGGTGGGGGGGCTGTGCTGTTTTTTTCCACAATTAGAAGAAACAAACAAAGTACGGGCTAGGGGCAAGGGAAGGAGTTCACTGCAATGTTAAAACTTATAACCTGGCCCAAAGGGACCAGGGTGGAGATTGTCATGGCTATACCCTTACATTGTTGTAACCTGTGATTTGAGTTGCATGTTGTAGGAACCACCTGAACCAACGGAGGACAAGCCTTTCAAGAAGCAGTGCAAGTGCAGCAGTGACCCGACCTCAGCTGGCTTCAGTGCCCAGTAACTCCACACAACACACCACCTCTCCTGTCCTGCGTGATCCCCAGAACAGATGGAGCCCAAAGCCGTGGAGTGGATGAACTCAGGGGACATTTTGTGGACATTTGTGGACATTTTACAGACATTTCACAGGGGTGGTCCATAGACTACGGGAATGATATCTGTGTGTTTTGTCAAAGGATGGGAAGCGGGGTGGTGGTTAATGAGAATGTATTGGATAGTGTGGGACCTGAGCGTGACATAAATGGTATGGAATAAAGGGATGAGAATGTGCTGCTTTTGGCTGTGATAGAGTTAATTTTCTTCACAGTAGTTAGTGTGGGGCTAGTTTAGTTTTGGATTTGTGCTGAAAACACCGGGATGTTTTCATTACTGCTGAGCAGTGCTTACACTGAGCCAAGTCCCTTCCTGCCCCTCACCCCACTCCACCAGCGAGGGGGGTGGGGGTGCACAAGAAGTTGGGTGGGGACACAGCTGGGACAGCTGGCCCCAACTGACCCCAGGGATGTCCCACACCACATGGCATCATGCTCAGCACATAGAGCTGGGGGAAGAAGAAGGAAGGGGGGATGTTAGGAGCGATGGTGTTTGTCTTCCCAAGTCACTGTTACATGTGATAGAGCCCTGCTTCCCTGGACATGGCTGAACAGCTGCCTGCCAGTGGGAAGGAGGGAGTGAATTCCTTGTTTTCCTTTGCTTGTGCACATGGCTTTTGCTTTACCTGTTAAACTGTCTTTATCTCAGCCCACAAGTTTTCTCACTTTTACCCTTCTGATTCGCTCCCCCATCGCACCAGGGGAGCGAGCAAGCGGCTGCGTGGGGTTGAGCTGCCGGCTGGGGTTGAACCACAATAGAAGTGAATGGGGGGGTGTGTGTGTGTGTGTGATTTTTTCCACAACTAGAAGAAACTAGAAAAGGCTTGATGAGAGAAAACACCCTGTTTGATACAGCCAAGAAGCCAAGACGGAGCCTCCTCTTGGAGTACCAAATGCAGCCATTGATCCTGGTGCTTGGAAGATCTGAAGACTACTTGTAACCCTGTGGTAAAACGATGACAGGTATCAGACAAGATTTTATATCCTGCTTAATTTTCCAAAGAGGATGTTGGAGACAAGATAAAACATCTCACCTGTGAGAGTGTAATTTAGCACTGGCAGACCAACACCGACAAGTTCTGTCCTCCCTTATCAGCCACGTTAATTATTCTACTTAGCCAGTGAGGGGGAGGAATAATCAGTTGCTTCCTTGTCACCCTCTGAACTGTGCAGGAGGTCTGTGAACAGAAAGAAGTCCTGCAACCCTGGGAGATAACTGGGAGTGAGTTACTAAACAGTAAGGCAATAGAAAGCCATTTGTTCAAACTGAAATTATGTAGTGTGAGGAAAAGTAGTTACAGGACCCAAGCGGTATGTGCCAACAGAACCAAAGAGGGTTTTCACAGATGTGGTTAAATATTTCCTCCCAAAGAAAAGCGGAAACCTGTGGTGTTTGGGGTAATAAAGTTCACTATGCATCTGTTTGGCAGAATGAGAAATGTCATGATGTGTCAGGCCTTCAGAGAGCCACGCACTCCGGGACCTCCTGTTAGTCAACAACCACAGCTCTGAGCAGGTCCTGATGCTGACAATATTTGTGATCAAAGTGTAGCAGCTGAGGAAGGAATTTTGTGTCCCTTCATGAATCCAGCAGCACTCTGTGGTCAAAGCAGCTGCTTTCCAGTCTGAACACAGAACATCAGCCAAACATCAGGCCTTTAAGGTCCAGCGTAATCCCTCCCGAATGTGCTTATATTGCTTTCAGGAATGGATTTAGTACCTCTGCACGGTATCACGTGTGGTGCTATTTTAGGAGGTAAATGCTCCATAATTTCATTGGCCAAACTACAAGCACAGGGCACAGCAAGCCAGAGGACCAGTAAGCCACAGGTCTGCTTACTGTGCAGAAACTTTCCCTGGTCTGAAGGATCTGTAGCAGCTACATGCCACCCAACTGCTGGTGCTATCTCATGACTTTATAAATAGGTTTGGAGTTTGCTTTGGTTTTAACAACAATAAATCTGTAATGCTGAGCAGCTCCAAACCCAGTTTCTGCCCTGAATAACGTGAAGCTGTGCAGGCTCACAGGTCACTCTGACATGGATGAAAACAGCAACAGAACAGGTTCCTCCTCAATGACACAAGAAGAAACCCTGCTGCTTCTCCCAAACTATTCCTGAAAACATGCAGAATTAGAAGTGATATTCACAGTAGGGTAGGACAGGCCCCACAGTCTTACCTCATCTTATTTGGATGCACTTTGCTCTTGCCAATGGCACGTAGGAATCACCCGTATGTGCAGTTGTTTACAAACCTCGTAGCCTCCCTTTGCTGCTCCACTGCATCTCCATAGGCTTTCAGCAAGGTTTGCTGCCTGTCCATGGCCCCCCAGAGTGCAAAGATTGGTTGGACCTGTGAGTTGAAGGGAGCGCAAACAGCCCTGCTTTGAAAACAGGCTTCCTTTCACAGCGCAATACTGCACTCCCCAGTCCAAACCTCTGGGTTGCTTGAAGCCGCCACACTCCAGCTGGCTTTGCTGGAAGCAAACCTCACCTCGCCAGCGGAAAACAAAGTGCTGTCAGTGCTCTCGCACCTTATCTCTCATTTCTTACTAAGATCATCCCCACAGTTGTGATGAATCAGAAAGGGTTTTATGGCACTTCATTTCTTGATATTGTGTGTGGGAGAAAACAGCCCAGAGGAGAGGCAGGGGGAGTGCGTGGGTTTGTGCACGTAAGGAGGGGAAACCACTTGCAATGCCCTGAGGCTGGAGTAAACCACTCAAAACTTTAGAAGCAGGAGTGGGTGAATGAGAGTACAATTAAAATGTTTTACTCCTGTTCCACAGAGGATGCGTAGCACAAGGATATTTTGTTTCACTGGAACAAGGAGGTCTCACCTCGACTCCAGGCCAGGAAGAACCGTCCTGGCTCTCCCCTCCTGGCCTCCTGCAGACCAGAGTCTGAGGGCTCTCCTGATTCAGCACAGCAGCTCGTCTTTGTGCTCCAGCGTTCTGGTTGAGTGAGCCCTGCAGTACTGGGGTCACCCACAGCAACATAAGCTCAAAAGGCCCAAACAACCAGCCCATGCACGTGCTTCTGAACTGATACAAGGTCCTCTACAGGGTGTTGTCTCATTGCATTGCGAGGCCACACTCCTTTGTGGGCCCCCCAGGGCCCTGACCTTTACTTCTTACTTTCATCCTCATACCTAATGAGACACGAAAAGCAGGCAGAAGTGACAGATCTCTCTGCACCTGCATGAAACGTGAGATTCAATCTCACAAGTGCTGAAACCAGAGCACCATGTAGTGCGTGAACTAGTTCAGCAGGAGCTGCAGTGTCAGAGCTGAAATCCAGCTCCATCCCACAGGCAGTTCAATAAAAAAGAGCCTGAAGCTGCCGTACAGCTTTTATCCTCGGTCCCGAAACAGTGCCATGGAGACAGGCCCCATCCAAGAGTTCTTGAAATATTCTGTCCATGTGTTGAGGGTAGAGGTGCTTCCTGCTACCTCAACAGCATGGGAAAAGCTGCTGACAATAGTCCTTACCTGATAGTTCAAAATGAGCATCTGTACCAGCCCCTCCTTCTCTGAACACCATGCGACAAAAGTGAGCCCTTCATTGCAGGCTTAGTAGTGATAATAATGCTATTTCCAGCACTTTCTGAGACACACTTTGCTTTCCAGGTTTTAGGCCACTTTACCAGGGCAGGTTTCTATACCACGCTTTAGCTAGGGCATCCTGTATGAGAGGGAAACTGTCACTAGAAAGTTTTATCTGTACAAGAAAAAATGTAATAAAAATGCTTGACATCTTAGGTGTCTCCAGAGATGACTTATTATTTGAGCTGCAGTTCACAAGTTTAGTTGGAGTAAGTGTTGACCGTAGCTGGTGAGATATGAAAGAAAAACCTCAACCCACAGACTAAATCCTTCCAAGCTCCTTAATTGATTCAGAGAGGTGGAAAAACATTAGGCAGAGGAAGTACTAGAGTAGGTTGCGGTTATATTCCTTCCATCCACTGATCCCTCACTTCGGGTCTAGCAAGTGCTTCAGAAGAGGCAAGAATTGTTGGCAAGTGGTGAACTTCCTCGCTGCTTTCCAGCATCACAGCACTGGTTGTCTTCAAGGAGAGACCCCTTTAATGCGTCTGGCTTCCCTGAGCCCCAGGCTGACATGGGCACCCTGGCTCTCAGGGACATGACAAGGTGTGCTGGGCGAGAGCTCCAGCAACATGCCAGTCTACCCAAACTACTGGGTCATCTCTCTCAAACAAATGGCATGCTTTCAGCTCACCTTGAGGTTGCTTTCTAATCAAGTAAAGATAAAATAAGTCTTGTTTATCCTCTGAAGAAAAAGAATTCAAGATTTGGTAAAGGTTGGAGGTAAAGTTACGAAATGACCAACTGTTAGTAATAGCCTTAGCGCCACCCTTAGCCAGATTCATTCCAGGCTGAGCTTGGGCTGCCAGGACAGATCTCGTGTGCATTTCCTCTGGAGAACTGGCCACTCTCTGTATTCACCCAGCTCCCTTCTCCACTCACAACAGCATCAGTGAAAATGCAAATATCACTGTGTGATTGCAGGGTAGGAAATTCTCTTGCTTAGTCTGTTGTCATCCTCCAATTACCCAGTGAAATGCAGCATTATTGAAATTGCTTTCATATTCTTGATTAAGGTCTGGCTTATGATGGTGCAGTAGGGAGGTTTCCTTTGCACCTAGGTGCTTCTTAATTTAATCCTTTTTATGAGCTTACAATGCTTAGAAACTATGTGTCTTAGGAAAGAATAGCTGAGTTTGCAACATACTGACGTTACAGTGCTCTTGGCCCTGGCATTGTGTAGAAGCTATGAGACATAAATGTAGTGAATGATATATTTTAGGATGGAGAACCTCAAAACACACAGAAGTCCCTTCAAGTTTCCGTGAGTGTCCTAATGACGAAGGTGTTGCATACAAGATGACCACAACCACCATTACCATCTCTTGTCTGCCCATGGTTGTGCCAGGCACTGCCGATGACAACAGCCTACGGACAAGGCACAAGGAGGACAAAGACTGGTGGAGTTTCCAGCTGTGTTTTCCAATGGGGCTTAGACATGTCAGCGCTTAACCACTCAGACCAGGACGTTTTAGCAGATACTGGTTTGGTGCCCTTGGGAGTTTACTTGCAAGACAAAGACAGTACCCCGCTGGATGGAAGGAACCCAGCTGCTCACTAGCCATAGGATGTTTAAGGTCTCTAACCACTAGGTTTGAGAGGGAAATGCAGTGCGTTTATGGCACTACGTTTTCAGCTTTGTTTGGGCACCGTCTAGAAAAGCACGATCTGTATTTTCTGCTTTTCCTGGGATCAGTAGGCAGGCTGCGGGTTGCAGTGGTTGCACAGAGACTTGTTTGGAATTAGGAACTTCAGAGGAAGAAAGGTGAAGGGTAAATCAAGATAAGCAGGAAAGGGTACCCGAGGACAGAAACAGAAAAGCTGGCTGGTGGTACCAGCAGGAGACTAAATAATATATATTTTTTCAGGCAGATGAAGAAAATTTTCCTAAAACTCTGAAGTGCTGGGCTTGAGATTCCTTTCAAGGAAACGACCACTTTCAGCTATGCTTTCCAGGTCTGCCTGAAAGTCCATGCCTCAGAGCTTGCTGTTCAGATGGCATTTTACTAATAATTGTGATGATGAGAATATATGGACCTTAATTAGGATCAAGGTAACATGAAAGCAGAATTCCTGCTTCCCAGGAGACAGAAAGCTGTTCAGTAATAGGAAGAACATAACACCACAGACCAGAAAAGCCTGGAAATAAGGACGCATCATGTAAGGCTGACTTCAGCTGAGAATGCAAGATGGCAGCAAGCCACATGCACACTTGTGTCGTAAGTATATAAGTAATTTTTAATGTGATGGACAAGGTAGCTGGAGTGCTATTGTTTGACTAATTCAAGAGGTATTACAGCTGCAGCACATCAGAGAATTGCTTCAGCATAATAAAATATTTTCCTGCTCAATCTACCACCCACGCACAGTTGTAAACCACTCCCAAAGACACTGCGCAACCATATGGTTAACCACATAGTAGCTGTACATTCTGGGCACATGGTACTTTTGAACTCAGCATGGCAGTATAATCCTAGGGCTCCCGTTTCAGAAAACACACCAAGGCCACCCTTGCCGAGCAGCCCAGAAACTTCCGCACAGTCCAGGTTATGTGTAGTATCCTCCGCTCTGCTGGTACCGTTCAGTCATGGCTTACAACAGTCTTGTATCTGAAAAGATGATTAACAGGATGTCAAAGCAGAGGAGGCTGCTCACCCCAGTCTTCTTAAAGATGGATAAGTACTTTCCATGCACAGAAGATGGTTTTAAGAGGCTATGTGAAGCATACAATTCTTTACACCTCTCAGAGACTGGCTAGCATCTCTATGCTCCCACCCTGACTGCTTCTCACCTTCTGTGCGCCTTCATTTACCTGCCCTACCCTATGTCTTTTCGTCCTTCCCCAACATTTGTGCCCAGAGTCATGTCTCCTGTCATTTGCAGTCATGACACAGAACCACAATTATTATGAGAAGAAAATGCCATACTAGGGAATTACTTTAGAAATATACGTTTGTTTCAGATGATGCCAGTGTAGTCCTGGGAAAGGGGAGAGGCTCAGCCCTAGGAAGCTGCATGAAGTTGCCAGCAGTCCTGGCACTGCCTGAACCAAATATAAAGCGTAAAGAAGTGCAGGCAGGGGAAAGCAGTGCTATTTTCCTTGCTTTGTGCTCTGAAAATGCCAGCTAGAAGTCTGCTGCTAACCCCCCAGAACAGCGGCAGGTAAATAGTTATTTCACAGGGACTGTCAGGTAGGAGATATCCAGGGCAGAAGTTATTTCACCTTACCTGAACCTGCCTCCAAATGACCCACAGGTTGTCCAGATGTACTCAGGGCTGAATGTAAACACCAGAGCCCTGTCTGTCTGCCCTCTCTCCCAGACAGGGTTTCTCCCTATTCACAGTCTTCCCATCAGCTCATATACATGAAAGGTTTTGAAAGCTTCACACAGGGTGATTTTGCAACCCAGACCAGCCTGGGGACATTTATTTCTTGAAATTCCAGTGGAACAACAGAGCTTCTCGCTGACTTGCTGCAATGGCACCTGCCTTGGGAAGGGAGCAGACAGGGCCACTGCTGTGCACGGCCAGCCACGGATGCTCTCGGCTGACCTGTGAAACAGGCGCAGGGGCCCAAGCACTCCACGTAAACGGTTACTGGCTTTTCTCTAGTACGAGCACACACAACAGCCCCTCACCTGAGTCCAAACGGATGGAGGAGTGTGCATAAAGCACAGGGGTATTTGTCAGGCTGGGACTTGAGCTAGCTCACTTGAAATACAAAGGCCACAAGGTAACTGGGTTGTCTGGAGGCCTCATTTCATGTTTCTCCAAACAGGTTAACACTGGAGCTGGCCTCTGAGCCCAAGGAGAGAGCAGACGGACAGTGGGCCTCGAGGTTTGGAGCCCACCACTGCTTGCTGAGGGAAAACCAACAAAAGAGCCGGCATGGTTCTGGTGAGGAAGAAACAACAAAAGCTTGTGTTTGTACTTTTTTTGAAGAAAGTAAGGCAAGTCAATGGGCAGCCACATTGGTTCAGAAGAAGCATGGAGGCTGTGCACAAGGGTGTTTTACACACTCCCAGTCCTCCTACACTTTTTTCAAACCTTGCCTGCAAAGAGGACCCCTAAACCCATCAATCTTGGGATGTACAGACCCCCTTCTCCCTCAGCCCTTCAGCTGCCATCACTCGCAGCTGCCAACACCCTTCCCCATCCCCGGAAAGCAGAAGCAGCCATCTCTACAAACCCCTCTTGGCCACTGGGAAGAGTCAGGCCAGAGAGTGGTGGGTTGCACACCATGCCCTCCCCGTCCAGAGCCTCAAGTGCCATTGCCTCAGCCCAGACATCCTCTGCAGGGCAGCAGGAGCTTAAGGAGATGGCAACAAGAGATTTGGGCTGCTTACACACTTCAAACAGCCAATTCCTCTTCCCTTGGCACATGTAGTGGGTGTGGGACAACATGGGCTGAGCACAGGTCCTAGAGCACTTGTGGCAGTGCAAGGGACTGTGTGCTGTGGGTGGTAATGCTGAGGCTGGAGAAACTGGGGAAGCATGTGCATGGCACATGCTTCCCAAGCACTGGCTGGGAGGAGATTCTAATATCTAAAATTTCATGAGTAAAAAATCCAAGGCAGAGTAGTATTAATCACGGGCACAGGGACAGACTGCTGAGGAACAGCCAATACTGCAGGTCTGGGAAGGACCTTCTCACCCCTGAAGAGTTACTTCTCAGAGTAATCACTGGTCTCCCAGTCATTGCTCCAAACAGCAGAAAAGTATTTCCTCTCCATCTGCTGAATCAAACCTATGAGTACTGCACACATAAATGTAATTTTTCTGAGCTCAGACCTGGTAGTTTCTAGCTCATGGAAAAGCTTCCTGTGGGGCTTACAGCTCTGTAACACTGAGCTGCAGCTTTGGCCAGCTCTAACCCATATGCTGTGGCTACCTTGAATGAGGCCAAATGTGCTATGGGGAAGGTGTTCTCCATCCCTGAAGCTGTTCTTGCACAGCCTGCCTTTCCCTTGTACTGCCTTCCTGCCAGCCCCCACAACACCTCCTAGGTTCTGCTTGGTACTTCTGCAATTAAGGTATCTAAAGACATATTTCTTTCCTCAACCACTGCTATGCCAGCAGGCCATATTTCTGATATTTCTAACATTTCCTAAACCTGTCAAGGCTTCCTGCCCCTGGATAAATATTTTTGCCCTGGTCTGACTTGCAGAGCTGTTGGTCTGGCCTTCCAGCTCCCGTTATTCAAGTAACCCCCAGGAATACTGCAGCTTCTCAGTGCTGAATCTCCCCCAAAGTGCTGTCTGTCTGAAGTGTGAGTACACGTGCAGATGTGCGTTTGTGTGCATGTGTGAATGCGCCTGGGTGTTCGCAACGGCTGTAGGAACTAAGTGTAGAAATGGGGTGCGGCATTGTACAGATGTCCTATGCATCCTACGCACTGTTGGGGAAGAAAGCCAGGGCGGATACTGTGGGTGCGACGGGAGGTGTGCTCACCATATGACCTCACAGGAAGAGACTGTTTCACTTGCAGTCCTTTCTGCAGGACAGGCTGACGGTGTCAGCAGTCATGCCTGCGGGCTCCACCATGGCTGCATTCTGCTATGGGGGTAGTAAAGGGCAGTAATCCCTTGCAAGGAAACTGAGGACATTTTTTTACATTCCCTTTCAGTTCTAGGCTGTAAGATCAGCTCCCCAGTGGGATCACTACAGCCAGCTTTACCTGTCTGTGGAGTTGGTATTGTCACTGAAGCTCTCCTTAGAGTCAATGACGAGAGACTGGCACTTACAGGGTGTAGCTCATGTTAGCTATTTTAGACACCTACGTCAGGACGACAACTGAGACGTAAAGATAATTATTTCTTTTCATGGATAGATAGTGAGATTGGAAGATCCCATTCAAGTGGAGTTGTCCACCCTGCGGATGGTGCCTTTGCTGGGTGAATCAAACCCTGCCCTGCTCAGACTGCGATAGGGATGGTGAAACCTGAGGGCACAGGAGTGAGCATCCTAGAGGCCAGTCAGTGCTGGGGACGCTGATGGGTGGCAGCCCAACACCCAAGAGCTCCTTTGCACACACTTCTTTCCAGTTTATCATCCTTGCTTGCTGGTGTCCTGATTATAAAGAGAGAGTGCGAACATGCACTTAACCCCCTAAGTCCCAGGAGGGGTATCCTGACTGTCCTTCCAGACAGCCCAGAACTCCCTGCAGAGTTAATGATGCAAAATGAGGACCATGACTGCTACAGAGAGGGGTCTTCCAGACGCTTTAGAATGGCTTGCCATCTCTCTCCTCTTTCTCATGTTTTGACATGACAAGCTTCGATGTCTTTGTATGTTGCACAAGATAGACGCCAGGCATCCTGACTCTAGCATAACTGATGCAGACTCAACCTTCCTACATCAGGCCATACTGTGAAAACAAATTTTAGGTACATTGAAATTCTCTCAGGCTTCATTCTGCAGACCTTTTACAGGTCAGAGGCCTTTAACATGGTTTCAGGATTGAGTCCAACCAGTTTCAAAGGATGATAAATGTGGAGTGTTTCTCTCATTGGGCCATCAAGTGGAGACAGGGAGGAATGCTCTGTCTTCGTCAGCTGGCTCATTTACCTGTGCAAATCTGTTTGTTCCATACAAAGTCACCCCAATTCTTTCATTACAGGTTTTTGTAACATCTTTTTTCCACATAAGGCTGCTGTCTCTTAAATTCTATTTCTTTCCAGTTAAGAACCAATTTCCATGGGTTTTTCATGTACAGACAATGAAAATTAGATCACACAACAGCACACACGGTGGAGATACTATTGTGATCAGATAAGAGGTATGGATAGCACAGGCAGATAATCACAATGGGGAAGGACACAAACCACTGGAAACGGATGGCAATACTATTAATGCCTCACAAGGGAGGAGGGTTCTGTTGTATTTTGAAGGCTCAGAAGAATCAAGGTGTTACTTGCCCCTAAAATCCCATTTCCCCTCCCCAGGAATGGGAATACATACTTGACTTCCCACCTCTGAACAGCTCAAGCACCAAGAGCAAAAACCCTATTTAATCCCCAAAAAAAGCTTCTGCACCATGTGAGCAAGGAAGCAAATGGTGCCAGTTGCTGGGTGAAGCAGAGATGGTGCAGTGCCAGGCATGTTCAGAAAGGGAATTTGTTGGACAGACCGGTCACCCAACACCTCCTGTTTTCAGAAGGAGGGAGCAGAACTACACAAAGGGTTCACTGGGGAGCAGCATATAGCCCCGCTGCACCAAAACTTGTACAGCTTTTGCTTGTTGACCTTCTTCAAAGGCCGTGTGACCTCCCTGCTCCCAGCTGTGCACCACCCCAGCACGGCGCAGAGCCCTCCAGCTGCCCTGCGCACTGCTGGCTAAACCTGCTTTTCCCTGGGGAGCAGCAGGGCAGGACTGTCCCGAAGCACAGTGGGAATTTTCAGCAGAGGTGCATGTGGGTAAACATTAGATGAAGCACAGTAAATGTTCCTCTGAACCCATATTAAGATTCTGTGACTTAGACAACCAGAAAAAGCAGAGCAGAGATTGAGTGACGACAGCCTAGTTTGATGTGATGTGTGTAAAAATTGGGGAAACACAAAGATACCAAATAAAGAACAACTCCTATGTGAGTCCCAGGCATTTGTCATCCTTTACATTGATAAATATTTTTCATATAGGTTAGGCTTTAAAGGCTGAAAAAACAGGCCTGACAGGGATTTCAGGAAGTCATTTTGTCCCCGCTGTGCCCCAAGCAAGGCCAAATGTGATTTTTCATGGGTTTGTGTAACCTGCTCTTAGAGACCTCCAGTGATACAGACTCCCAGGCAACTCCCTACGCCCACACTTGACTGTTACAGAGCTGGGAAGAGCTGGAGTTGTCCTTGTGGCAGCTGACGTGTGTTGCTGTGTGGCACTGGTAGTCCCACAGGCGCTGCAAGCAGTCGACTCCGCAATAGCATTTTATGTGCTTGAAACCTGCTTTCTTAGGGCAGATAGCCCCAGTCTCTTAACATTTGCCCACAGGCCATGTTTGCCACATCTCCCGTCATTCTTGCTGCTCTCTTCTGGGCTTTTTCCAAGCCACGGATGTAAGCCACATCTTTCCTGAAGTGTAGAGCCCAAACAAGATAAAATATTCCAGCTAAGGCTTTATAATTTCCTTGTAAAGTTGGAGGCTTACTTCATGCCTTGCAGACAACATTTCTATTTATACAACAGAAAATGCTGTCTGTTTTTGTACTAGCACAACACTGCTGGCTCACACTGTTTTAGATCCTCCAGAGCCTCTACGTCTTGGTCTGTAAACTGCTTGTCTTAGTCACTTAATTATTTCTGATGAAACCTCCAATCTTAAGTGCATCTTTACTGAACAGCATCCTGCTCTTCCAGCGTGTGCCCTCAGCTGCAGGATGATTGTGAATTCTGAGCCTTTTCTGTGCAGCACACCATGTTCTCTCCCAGCTTCAGTTAAAGTTAATGTTTGAATAAGTACTCTCAATGTCAACATGCCATTCATTACTGGAAATACTGACTAGAACAAAGCCTCGGGCAGATCCCTGCAGGATTTCCTTCAGTGCAAACTTCTCTTTGACAAGGGACCATTGATTACCATGCTTTGAGTATGATCTGCCAAACAATTTTGCGCCATCTCATTGCAATTTAACTATGGCCCCCTTTCCCTTTAGTTTGCTTTCCCTCCAGCCAGCTTTCAAACTGCCTTTGCTGCTTTTAAGACCTGTCTTCCTGTAAATGAGCTGCCTTTCCTGGATGCAGGGCTCTGCTCTCAGCCCTGCCCGGAGGCTGCGTAGATGTTTAGCCACAATCCTAACACAGGAGAGGGCACGCACCCTGTCCAACCACTGCTCAGCGATGATGGGGGTGCTAAAACTGCCATGAACCTGCCAAGAAAGCCTGCTCTGGCTAGCACCCACTTTCAGAGGAGCAATGCTTTCCCCTGCAGCCCCAGAGCCAGGGGGATGCTTTGTTGTGCTCTTACACAAGCCAGGGCTCAGCCCCAGCCCTGAGCTTGGTGAATGCCCCCCACCCTGATCGGCAATGTGCCGCCCACTGGCTGGTTGGGCATGCAGGACAGCTGGAGGGCTGCAAGAGAAGGACATACCACTCAGAGGATGTCCAAATACAACATTTAAAAGAACAGACAGTGAACCCAGTGCCTGGAGCTTCCACATATGCTTAGCATATGGCTGAGATAAGTGATTGTCTTCTGCCTCATGCATGAGAGCCGTATGATGGAAGGGACAACCAAAGGGAGGATGCATGATAGCAATGCCTACGGGATGTGTTACATGCGTAAAAAGAGCAAGAGCAGGGGTTTGTGGGCTTCAGGCTACAGAAGACCTGGCAGAGCGCTGTTCAACCAAAAATGCAGTGCTGCATTTGCTACCTGACATCAGCCCTGAAGGAAGAACCGCAGTGTAGCACTCTGGCAATTAGCTGAGTTTAGTGGCAGGCCAAGCCTGGGTACTTCTGGACTCTGGAAAGGGTGGGAGGATCAGAGAGAGCTCCTGCAGCAGTACGCAGCTAGTGGAGGCTCAGCAGCTGCACCCTGGGGTGGAGGCGGCTGCACAGGGTCCCCAGGGTGCATGGGGTGCATGGGCAAGGCACAGCTAGAAGGAACCACTAGCAGGGCTCCAGCTGAGGAGAGCTGAGGATACTCCTAGATGCTCTGTGTCGTGGAGAGGAGCCCTTCCTTCCTTCTGCTCACCGTCTGGCTACTCTTCCCCCCAGATCACTACCTATGAAAGAGCACTAGCATCTCCCACTCTGTCCACTGAGCAGCTCTGTGCTTCTCCTAGCTATTATTAGTTTCTCCTCTCAAATTTCTGCATGCTTGAGTAGAAGTAGACAGCCTCTTGCCTCTACTTCAGCTCCACTGCCTCGCTCTGCCTCAGTGGGAAGAAGAAACACAAAGCAAATAATACAGAAAAGCTTCAATAGGAGGGAAATTCTAAGTCATTTAAAATAAGAGGGGAAAAAATCCATAAAAAAGTATCCACAGCAGCCAGAGGGACCTGCTGTAAACTAGAAGATTAACCGGTCACATTTATCGTCTCTGAAATCAATTGTCCTCTCGGCAAGCACAGCTCAGACCATGGTTGAGATATAGAAATCCCTTCCTGGAGTAAAAAATTTCAAGGGAAAAAAAAAAAACCCCAAAGACTACATAAAGTACAAGCCGCTACAACAAAGCTGAAGTTGTACAGTCCCTTTAGAGAACTTGGTGCTTCAGCACCTGGAGAAGACACCCTTGATCTGGCGCAGTGATTCTGATCCAGGTCCAGATTCTGCACCTGGAAGCGGAAGGAAACTCCACAGAGCACTTCAGAGGAGCCTGGGAGGGACCCTACCTTTGATCGATGACAGACAGCAACCACAGGGCCTTTCCAGGACAACTGCATGTTTCTTCCTGTTGAATAGGAAGCTTTGTAGATCCCAATAACAGGAGACATGAGACATACGTAGGGACACGCCTAAACTGCTCTGAAGTCAGAGCCTCTTTCCACTTTGGGACTGAAAACTGAAGTCTTCTCTGACGGAAGACTCCAAATGGAGAAGAAAAACTCATTTTTCAGCATAGCCCAGTGTAACGAGGTCCCTGGAAACCCTTACAGTCCAAATAAGTGTCCCAGGGTTTTGCTGCATGTCAGAGGGTCCACTCCTCTGGTGCAGCTCTCCACCTGCTCTATGCAGCAGGAGGTCCTGGGAGTAGCCAGTGTACTGCCTGAGGTCCCCCAAGTGAAACAACTCTTGTGAACAGTGCCTTGCTGTTTTCCAAGTTTCCTTAAACTCACCTTCCAGTGCAGCTATGTTAATGTACAATTCTAATAAAGTACTTTACTCACAACATTTAGTTTCAGCAAACCAGTTACAGATGCTTGTGAAAGGCAGAAGCGGAAAAAAAAAAAAAAAAAGAAACCCACAATTAAACCACTTAGACTAAAAATAACCAGAAAGTTTTTTCAGATTCCCTTATCACCCTGAAATGCTGTCTTCTCCTGGAAGGGTGCTACACAGACCTTCCTTCTCTGAGCACACCTTATGCCTTGTTGCATCTGTTAAGGAGTGCCCTCCATGAGAAAGTCTGCATCGTAATGTACACTCATGTGACAGCTCTGGCAAGCTCCTTGGAAGCTCTTTGGTTTGGGGAAGGCTCCTTCCCAAGCCCTTTGAAGGGGGTTCAGACAGATTTAATCTTTCACACTGAATCTCACAGTACTTACTGCTTGTCCAGGATATAATTTGGCCATTTGTCTTCATTTAAATAAGGACTGCTTCACTTCCTTGGAAATTCCTTCCTCGGATGGGTGGGAACGACTCTGTTTGACTGACTGGTTAACACTTTGCTGCCTTGAGGAGTTCCCTTTTCTTCCCCCTAGTGACTCACTGGCACATTTAACTATGAAATGTATCTTACACAGAATCTTGTATTTTGTAATATTCTGTATGTTAACAAGTGTACTTGTTGCACACATCTATATGGGATTAATGCATGTAGAACATCGCTGGCATTTGGCTGAGACCAGACACGAAAGTAGCTGGGCGGGTAATCCCTAACATCTTTCTCTCCTAGGAGACTCAACAACCAGATTCAGCTAGGTTGCATGGACCGATCCCAGAGTTATGCTATGTTACTTCCCAAACTATGCTATATTCCAAAAGACCCTACACTTCATCAACCCCGCTGAAGCTGGACCTCTCTCCAGCAAGAATTTATCAGTATGGCTTGTCAGGATGTGCAGTGTCCTAGCACGAGGAGTGCTCGTGCCCTTCCTGGACGCACTGTTGCCATCAGCATCCAAAGCAGGATTCCCTGACCCCTCAGTCTCTGCTGCATGTGTGGGGCATGAGAAAAAGCCTCACTTCATATCATCTCAGCTGTGGAATCAGAGGGGAAAGACCACAGGAAAGCAATGTGCACAGGTTCTACAGTATTTCCTGGTGGGTTAGCAATATCCCTTCTCTTTCAGCTGAGACCAGATGTACATTCTAGCAATGGCTGTCAGCCCTACAGCGGTTTTACAGCAAGTCAGCCTGCAGTCAGCCAGTGAGTCACTGCGTGAAAGCGGCTGAACACCCAGACTTCCCCGTGGTAGAAAAAAAAAATTGAGATAATTTGTGAAGAGTGTGGAGGAGGTCTCAAAACACCTTCATCCATCTCAGTAAAGAGATGACTCGTCCCTGGGAGATCTGAGAAAGGTTTATGACCTTACAAACCCAGAGTTTACATCAACTGCTGCTGGTGGGTAATGATGAGCAGAAGACCTTTAACTACAGGGACCAGACTGAAGGCGAACCAGCTAGCTTCCACTGCCCTCTGAGTTTCCATGCTGTGCACTGAACAGTGGTATCTCTGAAACGCTCCAGCATACTTTCATCATCTGGTGATAGCTATGATAAAAAGAGAGCAACCAAGGAGTACATCTACACAAATAAGACCTTGATGGAAAAGACACCTAGCTCCTGCTGCTGAAACAATGGTGCTATGGAGGCAAAGCAGGAAGGAGGCCCAGGAAACCATGTGACAGAGATGTGTGCTGGCACCATGTCCCATGACAAACACTGCCAGGGTTTATCTTGATACCCCCAGCAGCAGCTGCACCAGTGACAGGACAAATATGCAGTTACAAGTCAGCAGGTGCAGGCAGCGAACTGTCTGGTCTGAGAGACTTGCGATAGACGTTACCCACACCGATGCAGCTCTACCATAGGAAAGATGGGGACTGCAGTTTTCCAGCATATTGTCACTGACTTATCATATGGCTTAAAGCCAAAGAATACTTCCTGCGTGTCAAGGTGCAACCCCTCTGTTAGACAGCAAGCCTTGCATGCCAAGTGTGACGTTATGGTGACTGCACGGCTCAGTGGGTCCAACTTTGCAACACAGTCATTGAAGAAAGTGCGTATCCAACATGAGAGTGGACAATCTGCCTAAGGACAGTCCTGCACTACCAGTTTGGCAGGCAGAAAGGTCAGGGCCAATCCATCAGAGTAAATCAAAACAGTGTCCAGAGAGATGCTCATGCCAGGGCTGGATGAGGCTTCATCACACACTTTGACAGAAAGGCCTGGAGGTTGCTTTCAGCTTCTGCTTTGTCCGAGGCCTAGATGACACCACAGGTGACACTTCTTTGGTACATAATGCACTTCAAGGAAGCATAGGAGTCTGGGATCTGAATCTGATAGTGCCAGATAGCCTAACTGAAGCAAAATACTCCCAAGCAATATCATCAAACTGATGAAGTAGCAAAAAGCAGTATCTACACAACTAGAAGACCTTCTGGCAGCATATCCTAAGTGAGCAGGCTGAGAGAAACTGAGCTTGCCAGGAACACCAGCTAAGTTGGAGGAGTGGCCCTGTACACGCTGCAGGAGAATGCTGGTGTCTCACAAAAGGATACAGGCCTCATGGAAGATGTGGGAGGCATAGAAATGCATTATCCTTGGGTCCAGCACAAGAAACAAGAGCAGTCTAAATTCAAAGCCAGTTGGCCTTAGGATGACTCTGTTGAGGAGTTTCTCATCTAAACAGAACTTGAATAAGTGCTCCCTAAAGCAAGGACCAGAACACAGAAATCCCACTTCTACCCTCTCTTTTATTCTTTCTTACTCTGAAAACCATATTTCTTCCTGCGTAGGAATCCCACTGCAGTACCTGAGAGCACAACCATAGGTGGTTTGGGCATTTTCCCAAAAAGGACTGGTTGGAAATTACCTGTGGAAATCTCCAGCCCAGCTCCTCACTCCGAGCAGGATCACTGCTAACAACAGATCAGGCCAGCCACAGCTTTGTCTAGCCAGGCTCTGGGATCTCCCAAGGATGGAGATTCACCACCTCCCTGGTCAGCCTGTGCTAGGGCTATCCTGCCTTCCTAGAGAAAATAATTTTCCTGATTTCTGACCTGCACCTACCAAGCAGGACGTGGCTATTGGCCCTTCTTATATTGCCTGTAACTTCTGTGAGGAAAGTAAAAAGCTGCCTGACATTATGGAGAAACTGAGTCCAGGCCACCTACCTTCCTGGGGTAGGGTTCCTGTGACAAGAGCTTTTATCACATAAAAACCAAGCTCTGCCTTTTACTGGTTTTATATGACCTCAGCCTAGTGTAGGTGAGTAAGGGTCCATCTCCATGATGGCTCGGGACTGAGTTTAGTCACCCCCTCACCCACCTCTGAATTGCAGTGGGGACAGAGTATCTAACTGCTACTGATCTCCCTGGCCATGCAAGGGATGCTGCCCATGAGCCAGAGCAGACTATGCTTGAAGACAGTGTTTAATGGTAATGTGCCTTCTGGAGGGTCCTATGAGAAGTCAGTGCGTAACACTCAGGTAAACAATGACTTGGGCACATTCTAGGGCAAAGACCACAGAAATAAAACCCATCAGCACCTGAATGGACTGTGAGGCATGTTGTGACAGCCCATGGCTCTCCTTGCACTGGCAGTGAGTCAGAAAGAGGAACGCCAGTGCTCATTCCTGATGGCTTTGACTGCTGTGAACAAGGTGAACTCCTGCTGTCCTTTTCTCCCCTGTCATTCTGTCATTCTTTCTGCTAAAGAAATCTCGTTTTGCTGGTCACAAGTCTCTGTTTTGCAACACTGTTCTGAGGTCAAGACACGAAAAGCAGGTAGACAGAGAGTCTTAGGTAAGCCAGAGGTGGTTCAAGTTTGACAGGTCTCAAGCAGCTGATAAGATCTTGAGTCAAGTCTGCTTCTCCATGAGCACGACAGCGAATAAAACACACAAATATAGACTGAAAATTCTGTCTCTGATGTCCCATTACATGTGTTTTTCTTCCCTTCCGTGGGCAAGCTGAATCTGACTGGACCAACTTTTCAATTAGCTAATTCTGTTTTCCCCTAACAGTGCTGTAGTGATACCCGACATTCTATCAAGCTACTTTACACATATGTACATAGGTAAACATAAATATCTCCAGCTAAAGGGAAAGGAAATAAGGACGTGGTAAAAATTATATCCTTATCGGTGTTTTATATTCTAAAACATTTATGGCAGGGGTGTTTCTACTTTACATTCTCTGTCTTTTGTAAAAGCTTCCAATGTCTTCTAATGGTCAGAATTAAGACGACAGAGGACCAGAAGATTAAATCTTCTTATAATTATTTTCTTTCATATGCTGGCAGGGTCATATTAGTGCCTTTGACTCTAGGCCTACTTTGTAAAAAAAATCAACTTGAGAGACAATTTCCTGCAACAGATGTGTACTGCTATGGTGACATGCTTACTGGAGCCCCCACACCCACTTACCGTTCGTGAAGGTGTTTACATAGTACCTTCGGCCCTGGGGAGACACATAGCTCTGCCAGCCGGGGGGAAGATGGCCGTTCAAGGTATCTTCTCCTGTCTGAGGAGTTGCCTTTCTGGGTTTCTGCTGAGAAAAGAAAAAAAAAACCCAACCTATTAAGTCAATATCTATGTAATGTAAAGTCTAACCAGACACACCTCTGGAAAGGGACCATGTGGTGGCATTCCAGACACTGCAATACACCCAAAGACTTTCAGTACATCTCTCCCCGCATCTGTCCTAGCTTCATGCAGAACCTGAAGCAACCTGCCCTTGGAACACTGGCTACACAGAACATCCTTTGGGAGAGAAATTAAACCCCTCTGTATTTGATGTCCCATGAGCACCTCGACCTGTCCAAGAAAATGACTCTCATTAAGCACTAAAATGCAAAGCATAAAATAATCAAGTGTCTGAGAAAGAAAGGCATGCATCTGGCACTCATTTACTTTCATGAGGATATACTGGTGGGTCAAAGCACTGGTCACGGAGGTGCTGCCTCAGTTTAATTTGCAGGGGAAACACCACCTTCAGACATCTGCACGAAGAAACACTGCAGAGCCATGTTGCCTGTAGGAGTAGTGCGCTGAAGTAAATTTATCAGTATGCTGATTATATCCTAATAATGCATGTAATTAGCAACGCATACATTACTGATCTAGATGTAATCTGGATCCATATAATCCAGATTCAGGATCATTAGGACCCAGATTACTAGGAGTGATCCAGATCATCAGGAACAGCTGGAAATGAGCATCATGCCGTCAGCTGCTCCCCAGGCACACACAGAACTGCTGCCAGGGTTCCAGTGCCACCTCAGCTGTGCATCTCTTCACCAACCCAGTTGCAAGCCTCAGTGCAGTTTTAGGGTTCAAGGAAAAGAAAGAGGTGAAGCTGAAGTGCAAGGAATTGTCTGCACTACATTGCATCAGCTGGACTATTTCCATACCCTGGTAGCTTGGGTGGTTCCTTCGTAGCCTGGGATTTAGAGCACCTGCTTGATGTGAGACTGGCAAAGAGGGCTTCATCCCAGAGGAGGCATGAACCCCGCCTGGCCCCTTCAGCCGGAACACTGACTAAGGCAAAGGTAGCGAGGTAAGATGCATGGCCAAAGAGTGCCAGCTGCAGCCCTGCAGGGCTGCAGCTCTGCACTCAACAGCCTCCTCCTGGCTCACACCCAGAGTGCCCCACTTTGCCTTTCCACGCTCCCTAAGGCAAACGAGGCATGCAATGTACTCATTTCTTGTTTGTTTGTTTGCATTACTTTCAAAGGCAGAAATACAAAAGAACAAGGAAAAATGTGTGAAATTGAATTATTTGTCCCAGGGAAGCTAATCTCTATCCAGGAAATGCCTTCTGACACGGTGGAGACAGGTCTGAAGTGACTGTATACGATTCACAAGCAGCCACATCCAGGGGACAGGCAGAGTTTCAGCATCTGGCTGCATATAATGTTCAAACATTGACAGACATATGAACAGAAAGAAACCTGCGCTGCGTCCTTTTCCTACACATTCAGTCTCTGAGTGAAATTCCAACTCTATTCCAACCCAGAATAAAAGGGACGTTTAATGATTTTGGAGCCAAAAGTCCATTTTTTTGTTTCTTTTCAGTTTCAGAAAACGCTGATTACAATGGCTCTCAGGAGGCACTGAACTTGAGAACAATCTTGTGTTCATGCCTCCTCAAGCGTACTTGCACAGGCAGGTCATAGGCTGCACAGCAGCCATAGGGACCCCAGGCCAGGGTGAGATGGATGCTGTCCACTGCTGCAGCGCAGATGGAACCCGTGCTGGTCCAGGTTTTAGCTCCTCTCCTTGAGCAAAGATACAGCCTGGGAGACTCAGCTGGCCCAACAGGGATTTAACAAGTTAGCTCGGGATATACTAAGGGACTCTACCAGGTTTATGACTCGAACCCCATGCTCTGCATGTCTGTGGCTAGCAGGGTGGTATGCAGAATTGATCAGCAGGATTAATCTCTGCCATCTATTCCTATCCCCTGTTTCTGCTCTCTAAGGTTTAATCAAATCAATTTACAATTCCGCTCACCCTGCTGCACATGTGAGAAAGCAGAAGCTTTCACAGTTTATATTACTATTTGATTTTTTTTTTTTTGCTGATCTCAGCTTAGGATGCAAGTGAAAACTTCTCTTACACATTAGCCTGCCTGAAGCCACGTGTTCTCATCATTTTCAGTGTTATACTATTGCCTAGAAGTGCACTAAATGAAATTCTTGTCTCAGTGGAGCTAGCACAGCCATGCCTGTTCTGTGATCACAGGGGCGGGACCCCCCCATACATGCCACTCAAACACCTCTCTGCTTCATAGAGCTTTCTGTGAAAGCTCTGAATCCTACTAATGAAAGCATTAAACCTCATGACTATGACAGAAAAGTTAAGCTATCCTGGTTTTACCTCTGGGTTGTCTGAGTTTGTTTCCAACATGATATGGGTGTTTATGGAAGTGCCCGTTTCACCATGCAATGCTACTGCTAACATGGCTCTAACAACCACGTACTTATTTCCAATTCTTTACAGCCACGTACCGGCACCACCAGAAACTTGCTCACGCAGCTGTGACACCTGCAGTATGGCCCTAAAATCCAGCATCACCCTTTTGTTTGGTTTTAGTCTCACTTAGGACTGAAAACTCACTGCAGGCTTCCCAGGCGTGGCGTCCCTGGAAGCGTGGCATTGCTTCTGCAGGTGATGCAGACCAGTGGACGGGTACACGGCACTGACACATACTTTTATCACATGGACCCTACAAACGCTCTTCTGTGCAAGCTTCCTTTTGGTCCTGTTCAGCTCTTGTGACCTGCCATACAGGAGAGCTTCTCCATCTCGCCTCTCTCCTGGACAACCCTCCCTACCATTTCACTGAATGTAATGAAACACTGGGAAGGAAAAAGAACTCTTAGAAAGAGTTTGTCTGACCAGTGCAGTCACTCCAGTAACTGCAGTAGCAGCTAAGAAGGCTGGTTGATGTCTGTCTCCAGGACTAGCTCCTGAGGGGCTGCCCTTGCACATCACCCATACACAGGCCTTGTCCAAAACACGGGTAGGTCTGGTGAGAAAGCCAGGGCTAAAAGGCATTCAAACGTTCGGGATTGAGTAACGTATGCAGAGAAGATCAGATCAGAGGGGAAAGCATTACAGCCCCAACTGTTTTTTGAACCATGAAACCAGTCTCTCGCACAGCACATTCCAAGGGATAGCACAGAGTGCTGGGACAAATCCTGGGACAGCATCTAAACTCTCCATCGCAGGGTTAATGGCCCCCATTACTGTTTGCAAAAGCACACTGAAGGAAAACGAAATTCTGAAGCATAGGAGCACACCAGCTCATGAAGAATTTGGCAGCAGGTTGGGTCCCCTAGCTTCACTGCACAGATCTCTGGCCTTGACAATAAAAGGTTACACCACACTATCTTTGCTGTGCATGCTCACCCCATAAAGAGGAATTTGGGATAATCCAACTCTGGGTTCTGTTCCAGAATCTAGAATCATAGCATCATTTAGGTTGGAAAGGGCCTTTAAGATCACTGAGTCCAACCATTCAAGAAGGTATAGAATTTCACACATTTTTACTGCATGCTGATCATTTCTGTCCTTGACACCCTCTGGAACTGAAGTCCTACCCATTCCCACTACCTCTTTTTCTTAATATGGCCCTGTAGTGATACCATATACCAAGTAGGTCAAGAATAGGTTCAGCTCACTTTAGGGGACCGTGGTATTACTTCATTTCACATGGTCTGCACCAGTACCCTGCAAGGACAGATAGTGCCGGTTTGCTTAAGGGAAGCTCTGCAATTGCCCCAACATGCTTTGAGTCACTTTTTCAGTGTTTCTTCAGGTCTCCCTGGTGGACTGCAGGAAAAGCAGAGGTCTTTTACAGACAGGTGCCATGGTTGTACTCTTAAACCAAGGCTATGCCAAGAGACGGATGTGGACAGCATAGAGTGGACACCAGCAAATTGTATAAAAACCAATGTTTTAGCTAAAGTCCTGCCAAAATGCACATCACTTCAAGAGATCACACAAGCATTACGTTTTGCACTTGATACTTCTATTTTTGAGTTACTAATATTTCTACTTTGCTTCTGATTTTGTCAATAAGGAAGTACTGTGAGCACAGTAATCCCGATCATCAATGATGGCCAAGAGGACTGAATATAAGGGAAACCCCAGCACTTTCAAATGCAGAAGTTCTTGTAAACAACGGGGCAATGGTTTGCTTGGATCTGCATGGAGTGTGGATGTGTGGGTTGTTGTGTTTTAGAGAGGAATGATCCTAAACAGCAGCCCACTCATGGGCAGGACTTTACCCTCCCATGGGGCTGCAGACGAAGATCTTCTGGATGCTGGGACCACTTCTGTGTTAGAACCCCTAACTGGTCCCAGTGCAATCCCCTCCCACACACACTTGAACTCCCAATCCTGTGGCAACTCTGCTCTGAAATGATTGTTTATGGGGGAAAGAGGAACTGAAAATGGCATAAGGGAGGACCTGAAGAAGAAATGAAACTTGGCTTCATCCTCTACTGCTCACCCTCCTACGACCACTGAAGCAGAGATTCCAGGAGGCTCTGGGATAGATGGTGGGGGCAGTAGCATATGGGGCTGGGCTCTATAATGCATCACAGATTAAGTACCTTGTAGTTTTGGTACACTCAGCAGCTCATCCTTTCAGAAATGAGAGTGCTACGGAGGCCATGGTGGCAGCACGTCATCCCTTCTCTGCCAAAACAGGAGATCTGAGTAACAGGAGAGACTCCCACTCTGTTTTTCTCGGCAGACACAACCCTGTCCTAGCCAGACCCTCTTCAGTCCCTTCTAGCATCAGCACAGTTAAACTGGAGTCATGTTTGCACATCCATATGGGAGCATTTCGGGCTAACCTGGCATGTACTGATAGGCAATCCTGCCGCCAGTCCACCGATACAAGACAGACGGGGGCCAGGAGACAGCACGGAGATGGAGGTGACCGGCAGATGGGGTCGAAGAGCCCAGCTCCACCGCTGGCACAGCATGGCCAGGGCGGCTTCAAGCCTCCGCAGACCCAGCTCTTCCTAGGACGCACCCTGTGCCAGCCACATGTCACAAAAAAAGTGAGGCACTTCTGCTTGCACACCTCTTCCTTAGACAGCTTGGCAAGACTCTGCTATTACTTTCATCTCTTGTTCCAGTTTTTAGAATTATTGCCAGGATAGTTTATGAGAATGGTAAACCACAACAGAGGACTGTCTACATGGAGAGGAGGTTTCAGTGTCAGCAGAGAGCATTATGAACCAGCAGAAACAGAACAGCAGACAGTGACTGGAAGCTGAAACTAGACAGGCTCAGATTGAAAAGAATCTGCTAGTCATGAGGATAAGTATCGACTGGAACTGCTTACCAGGGGACTGGGCACTTCTTGTAGTTCCTCCATCGAGATTAAGTGCCTCTTTCTAGACGATCTGTTCTATTCCTATCAGACAAAAGGATGGAACCCTGAAGCCCCTGACCCGGCTGTGCAGCTCAGTCTGGGTGGACAAGCAATCCCTTCTGCCTTGCAAAGCTCGCGACTCCCACAGTGCCTTTGAGCCGAGAGAAACACGCCACTCCCCTCACTGTCACTTCTGGGAGTGTCACTAGCTGCTTTGTGGTGGTGGCCAGGCAGATCTGGACCTGAAAAGGATGTCTGCAACACACCGTTGAGGAAATAGGAAATTTGAACAATGTGAGCGGAGCACAGAATGCGTGACCCCAGTGAAATCCTCCTGCAACTACTTTTGCTGCCTGGAAAAGGGACCGAAGTATCTCTCAAAGCATTCAAAACCAAGAGCAGAAGCACTTCCCTCCTATGAGATTTCCTAGGATCGGCAGTCTCTATGGCAGGGGTACATGCAGGGGTAGGCAAGAGCCAGCCACCCAACAGGCCTCATTCTCCATGGTGAATGATGGTTTTCATTTTCTGTCTGCAGAAACACGGGGACAGGATTCTACTGATGCATGCACAGCAGAAAGGAACCAGAAACGAGCATCAAATGCAAAAGGCATCTCAGAGCAGGAAGGGCACTGGAGCTCTTCAGGAGCAAACCATGCGCCAGGGAGCTAGCAAAGGCAAGCCTATGAAATAAGTGCAAATCTGTGGGGTTAACCCGCCTAGCCCAGGACACCAGCACTGACAAGAGGCAAAAGGATTTTTAGGTCAGAGCACATGAACCTGACCATTACCTGTGGCCCATTCCCCCTGCGTCCACAGGCGTTGGGTTAGGGATGTCCCAGAGAGGAGGACAACCAGTGCAGGCAGGACACCCACCCCACAGTGCCAGAGGCAACACTCTTGACCAGGGAACAGTGTTTCATCTGTGTGCTGTTAAGCACCAATTGTCTGCAAGCGTGTCTGGAGAGAACGACAATGGGTCAAATGCCCTGGATGCTCTGTGCAAAAGAAGAGCACCAGCTATGGGCTGCATGTTGAAGCCCTGGCACTCGCTGTCTGGACAAGCCGGCTCACAACAGGGCAGCCTGTTCCACAGGGAGGTCGTGGGGGTGCCTCTCCCACTCCACCCCCTCTGACCTTCTAACTATTTGGTTTTTTTTTTTTTCTTGCTCTTCTTGATCGAGTTAGCAGCAGCCCAACTTATCCTGTTCCTTTGGAAGACCACCTGGCAACGTGATCCCCTCCCAACGGTGGAAAGAAAGAAAGAAAGCCAAAAGGGGTTTTACTCAGCAAAGTGAGGCAACAGGCAGTGAAGTACACGTTAGTCCATCCCACGCTGACTGACCCCCCGAGACAAGTTCAGCCTTTCTCAATAGAGCAAAATCACTTCCCATTTTCAAACTGCAGGAAATCCCCATTCCCCTTCAAAGAGGGATCCTAGGGAGGAAACATCTGTGCGCTTAAAAGCCTGAGCTCCCTGAAGATGTGCCAGCTCCCACTGCGCTCCAGCAGAGTGCAGCCCAGAGGCTCTCCTGAACACACAGCCCAAGGGAATGCAAAACAACCCCAGAATCACAAATGCAGGTCCTGGGCAACCTGGTCTAACTCTGAACAGGGGGTTGGACCAGAGACCCCCAAAAGTCCCTTCCAATTGAAATTATTCTATGATTTTATAATCCTATTTCAACAAAGCATCCAGCCTTGGAGCAAATGAAGAGGACACCTCCAGCTGTGGTAAAGGTTTGAATTAAATGCAGTGTCAGGACACTTACGTGCTGTTGCCACTTGCTCACGGTCACGCTGCACTTCTGAGATGCAACAGCACAAAGAAAGGCTACAGAGTCCAGCTAAGCAGCTCCCCTGCAGTTTCCTGACCAGTGCCGGAGGATCACAGGGGACAGAAAACTGAGCAGAACATGCAGGGGAAACTCCCTGCAAATAATGCAAGGACGCAGCAGAGGAAAACTGCCACAGCATGAACCTGCACCAGAACAGCCCTCTGTTCTGCGGGGAAAAGCTTGCTCTGTACTGACATTACTGAGCTTATGTTTCTGCCTAACTGCAGTTCTCACAAATCCCTAGCTTGGCAAAGGTGTGTGCCAACCCAAGGGTATGAAGCAGAAATAAGGCAGACATGGTGCAAAGAAGAGGGGTCTGTGTTTGAGCACAGCTGATGCTGCAAACAGGATCTGCTAGCGAGAGAAGTCCACAGAAGACCCTTCGTGGCCAGGACGCCCACACCAATGCTCCTGTCCATCCCAAATTTTGCACGAAGACCCCAGCACTGAGAAGTGCCACAGGAGCCTCACCAGGCTGGGCACAGGCATGCCCACACTAATGTGTGCCCTGGCAAGGGGGAATGCCTGGGGCAGCTCTGAACCCCTCTGGCGTTACCCACCATCTCTCTCTCTCTAGTACTTTGACTCATTCTGTATTTTGTTCATTTTTATGCAATCTTTCTTGCTCAACATTTGGTTTCCATGGAGTCACATACACTGTGTGAAACAGATTTATATTTAGAAAGTGGAGCGGGTCATATGAGCTGTCCCAGTTGTCATAGCAACCAACACAGCTCCCGTTCGCCTGAATCTGGTGGCACACGGCTGCTAGGTAAAAGTCGCCCTCCCTGGCCGGCCCTGTGGGCACCACTCCTGCAGCATAAACATGGCAAGACGCTGCCAATGCTGGCATGGCCACTGCCCCTCCAGCCCCACAGCCCGGCCGCGGGCACCATCCCTGATCTCTGGCCGCCTTCTGTAACAACAGCCCTCTGCCTCGAAGAGAAAAAGCCTCTTTGCCTGTGCCAAGTGTTGGGGCGTCTCAGAGCGCTGCTTGTGTTGCCAGGCTGGAGCCGTGAGGCGAGCTATGCCCAGCACAAACTCCACATGCAGTCTAGCAGGACAGCTCTCGTTCTTCCCTGCCCTAATAAGTCTCCTCTGTGCTACACCAAAGTCTTCTTCACCCCTTCTTCCTCCTAAACAACTTCAGCATCTCTGTGTTGCTGCCGTTTCCTTGGACGCAACCTCTGCCACCTTCCGACTAACCCGCCGCAGCTGTGACCAGGAGGAGGCCCAGCTGGCCCCTGTGCATGGGTCTCTGCTCTGGGGCCACCCCTCCCCTAGCTCCGCACCCCGCTAGTTTGCATTTGGCTCTGAAAAGCAGTGTGCGTGCTTCCCACCCAGCGCTACCTTCCCCGCTGAGGGCCTGCCTCCCAGCCAGATCCACAGCTGCCAAAATCCTCCCTCCTCTCCCACCCAGGACCCTGGCTGCAGTGCAGGCATGTGCCCAGGATTTTGCTTTAAGGTAATACCGTGAATAGCACCGTGTTTGCAGAGAATTAGCCTTCTGGAACTGGTCTACTTTTGTCTGCCAATACCCTAAACTAGGGGAAAATAAACAGTTTCTGAAGGATACGTGACCCAGGGAGACAGACTGGGTGTTGTTTTCTGACTCAGTGCTGCGCAAGAGACCAAAATGGGTGGGAAGAGACCCCTTTAGAATGGGGGCTGTCGAGCCAGAGGTGAAAAATCTGAGTAACTCCAGTGCAACTCAGCCCTCTCCCTGGTGCACACAGCTAGGTAAGGGGCCAGACTGGGAGAAGCCACGGCACTGAGCCGCAGCTGAGCCTGTCACCTGTGCTGGGTCTCACGGGACCTCTGGCACCAAGACTGTCCTGGTCCTGCCGCAGAAGGTGCTCAGTCCTCAGCAAAGCGGCAGTTCAGGGAGGTGCTTGGCAACGGCAACAGACTTTTTTGGCTGAGGAAAGGGAAGCGGGGCAGGTGTGACGAGTAGGAAGGATAAATAAAATGGCGGGGGAGGTGGTGGTGTAGATTCAATGTGGGGAAAGAGCATGGGAGTGGGGCCCTGATTTGGGGACGGTGGTTGGCAATAAAGAGACCAAAAGCCTGTGATGGCTCCAAACTTGGGGAGCAACAGGTGTGGCAGGAGGGTGAGCACGGTTTGCAGAGGAGGACAGGCTGGCTGCTGGCTTCTTAGCGTCTTGCTCTCCCTGAGCTCCTGGCACGCTTCCAGGCGAGTTCATCACTTTCCTATGCTCCCTTTTCAGTGTGCTCAGAGCCGGTGTGAGTGCTACCCTGCGACGATATTTAGCACTATCTGACAAGGGCGTTGAGTCCTGGCCCCAAATTAGCATCCAAGAAAGGGGAAAACACCCTCACCACAGGCGCCCTGAACAGCCAGATGGGAGAGGTGTCTGCTCTGCGTAAGAAAGCCTGTCTAGAACACAGTGACCATGGCTACACCCTGCAAGTATAACGCATATATACCCACAGGGAGCTCAAGAATTGCTCCCTAGGAAAATACACAGTTGTTTTTCCTTTCCATGCTAATGGACAAAAAGTCATTTAATGGACAAATGTGTCCCACTCCCTTTGAGCAGCTCCTCCCGGCTAGTGTCATCCAGCCAAGCTGTGTGTGGAGAGGTGGTGGCCCAGGTGAGACTGGATGGGAAAGAAGCCGCAAGCAGTCACGTCAGGGAGCAGTGAGGAGCTGGCACTGCTAGGTGAAGCTTCCCCAGCATGGCGTGGGGAGGCCAAACGCACACTTGGTCAAGGAGGGGTCAACCAGGCAGATTGCTGAGATGAAGAGCTCAGCTCCACGCACAGTGGAGCACAGAGGAACATTAACAGCAAGGCAGAGGGACAGTCATGGGTGGGGAACCCAGATAACCTAATCCCACAAACAGAGCACCCTGACTGGAGCCTCCCTCTGCATAAGAGCTATCAGCCCCATTGTCTGGGGTGAAAACCATCACAGTGAGTCAAGGGAAAGGCTCTCTAGATCATCTGATACTGCTTCTTGGGGCATGTGACTCATTATGGGATGTAGGCAAAGAGTGTTTTGGGATTATACAATACAAGGGATGGTTAGGGGAAAAACAAAGGTGTCGGAAGGGAGGAAACCAGTGTAGGAAAACAGAGGGATAAGGGGATGAAAGGAGCTAGTCCCATGCAAATGGGCAGCTGGTCATCATATTTGTCTGTCCATGACCCGAGTCTGATCACAGCAGTCCATCCTGTCTCCTTAAAATCCATTTCTAACTATTTTCCTAGGTAAAGGCCTCTCCATTCAGTATGCATGTGTATGCATGGGATTTAATTAGTGCCTGCAACTGGAATAGGGACCACAAGTCATAGGGGCCGGTGTGTTTGCAGTGCCAGCAACCGGAGATGCCGGAGTACTGGTGTATCATGTGGGTGCATATCACGCTGGACTAGCCAGGTATCGAAACAGCCATAAGTCTTGGCCAGATACTGGAGACACCAGAGGGTCTTTGAGCTGCTACTGGAGGGACCAGGAGACCCACGCAGCTGCTGCAGGGACCATAAATTCTGGTTGTTGGCATAGACCCATTTGTTTATGCATGTCTGTGTGTGTCAGCTGAAAGGGTCCACGGCTCAACTGCCAGGTAGATGGGGTATCTAGGTCTAGTTCCTGGAAGGATCTTCAGTGTGTGTTTGTCCATGTGCCGGTGTGTGCAAGGTGGTCTGTGCACCAGCAACTGGAGGTGGGCTGCGTGATCAGGTGCCAGCAACTGGGGAGAGTGGGATCCAGGGCCCGCTCCTGGACAGACTGTCTCAGGCCAGTTACTGGAGGGCTCCACATTGTATTTATGTATGCATTCTCCACTAACAGACCTTTATCCTTTTTCAGCCAGAAAGGGGAACAGGATGAGGCTGTTGGTGTGGTTTGTGGGAGTGCTGAGTGTTTCTGCCTGTGTTGATCTGAGTGGCTGGCCATGTGTGTACGTATAGAAGAACCATGCATGTGAGTTTCTGTTGTTTGCCTACTGGGAATACGTGCTTAGCCTCACTGCTGTCTGGACAGCAAAGTGGATTGAGAACTGGCTCAACCACAGAGCTCAGAGGGTCATGATCAATGGGGCAGAGTCTGGATGGAGGCCTGTCACTAGCGGTGTTCCCCAGGGGTCTGTGCTGGGGCCAGTCCTGTTCAATATATCCATCAATGACCTGGATGAAGGGACAGAGCATCCCCTCAGCAAGTTCGCTGATGATACCAAGCTGGGAGGAGCGGCTGATGCACCAGAGGCTGTGCTGGCATCCAGCGAGAGCTGGGCAGGCTGGAGAGCTGGGCCCAGGGGAGCCTCAGGGAATTCAACAAGAGCCAGTGCAAGGTCCTGCCCCTGGTGAGGAAAAACCCCCCGCACCAGCACAGGCTGGGGGGGACCTGCTGGAGAGCGGCTCTGCTGAGAGGCCCTGGGGGTGCTGGGGGGCAGCAAGGTGACCCTGAGCCAGCACCGGGCCCTTGGGGCCAAGGAGGCCAATGGTGTTCTGGGGTGCATGGAAAGGAGTGTGGGCAGCAGGGCGAGGGAGGTTCTCCTCCCCCTCTGCTCTGCCCCAGTGAGGCCACATCTGGGGTGCTGCATCCAGTTCTGGGCTCCCCAGTCCAAGAAGGACAGCAATTGGCGGAGAGAGTCCAGCGGAGAGCTACAGGGATGATGAAGGGACTGAAGCATCTCCCTTGTGAGGAAAGGCTGAGAGACCTGGGCTTGTTCAGCCAGGAGAAGAGAAGCCTGAGGGGGGATCTCATCAGTGTTTATAAATATCTGAAGGGCGGGTGTCAGGAGGATGGGGCCGGGCTCTTTTCAGAGGTGCCCAACGCCAGGCCAAGGGGCAACGGGCACAAGCTGGAACACGGGAAGTTCCACCTGAACATGAGGAGGAACTCCTTCCCTGTGCGGGTGCCAGAGCAGGGGCACAGGCTGCCCAGAGAGGCTGTGGGGTCCCTTCCCTGGAGACATTCACACCCCGGCTGGACGTGGCCCTGTGTCCCCTGCTCTGGGTGTGCCTGCTCAAGCAGGGGGTGGGACAGGATGATGTCCAGAGGTCCCTTCCAACCCCTGCTATTCTGGGATTCTGTGATTCCCAGAAATTAAGCTGTGGCAGCCTTGCCTCTGGTGGGCTACCTTATTCAGCAGCCCCTAACACAGTGCAGATGCACTTCCCAGCTCTTGGTATTTACCTTTCCTGGTGCTGATGTGGAGGACAGTTAGCGAAGGTGGAATAATCCCCATCCAAAAGAAAATAAGCAATGATGAAGAGAAATACCTCACATGTGCCTGTCCCCTGTTATAGTCCTGGGAGAATGGGGGAGCATTGCTGTATATCTCTGTGCTCCTGCTTTCATGCAGAAGCTCATCCCTGCAGCACCAGTTTAAGAAAAGCCTTCACACACTATGACTGCCTAAGCTCTAAGACACAGGGTGCTGAAGAGAAAAGAGGCAGATCTCAGCATCGACATGTGGCCTTGGAGAAATCAGTCATGGGAAGTCAGCATATGTACCATACCGAAGTTAAAAGGCAAGTGCAAGAATGCCAGGAAGGACCAGGCTGGTACCTCCCCCCTGCTCAAAAGCACAGCTGTCTCCAACTGCCTCCCTCAAACATGGAGCAATCCCTCCCAACAGTCTGTTTTCCTGTAGCAGCCAAGCAGTTTCTCTGAAATATCTGTAATTCTTTTTCTTCTTCCCAAAGAGAAATAGAGAAGTTAGCACTCTCCCATTCCTCATCCTCCTTTCAGCACGATTGTTTCTTGCTGGTCAGAGTTAACATTTGGCATCTGATTTGCTAACTAGCAGAGCTGATATGGACTGTGGGGGTCTGAGAATGGTTCATCTGCCAATCTACAGCCAGCTTGGGTCACCAATAAGCAGCGCACTGAGTGCTCTGCCCTGTTACCTTTCTGTTATTAGGAAAGAAGCCACGGTGTCTTCCCACCATGTCTCGAAATAACAGGATGTGGCCAGCTGGGACAGAGCCGATTTCTCAAGAGATCCAGAGCTGCCAGTACCACAGTTTCATGTTTCTATACCCAAGCTCTGCACGCTGCCTCGCACACTCAGCCCTCTAGGATATGACAAAGTTTGACATGAGCTACTTGAGTCACAGCCCCAGCCCCTCAGTAGGAATCACGCCCTGGAGCTCTGCCATGAGCTGGCTCTCCTGGATCCTAAGACTTCCCCAGGCAGGAGTTACCTCAGCATGGCTTGGCAAGATGGGAAGGGGCAGGAGAAGGCAGGGGCCTGGGGGTGAGGCAGCACAGCATGCTGGGAGCTCCAGGATGGACGTGCCCGGTGCCAGGGTGGCGGGCGGAGGCAGGAGCCCTGCCCAGGAGGGATGTGCCCCTCTGCCTCTGACATCAGCATCTGGTACGAGGCAGAGCACCAGGGCCGAGCGCTCTGAAGGGCTTTGTTGCCCTGGGCAGCCACAGACAACAGGGCTATTGTTGAGCAAACCTTGTACTGTAGGAGTCACCCCCTTATGCCCAGAGAGTCACAAGGCCAGGTCAGGCCAGCTGCAGCATTACTGCTTGTCTCCAGTTTGAAATGACACGCTGCCCAGACACACCCCTCTCTGAGTGACGGCAGAGTGTGGCACACCAGCAAGATGGTCAGAGGCCCAAGAGGCAGCCAGGGAGCCGGGGGCATGTGCTTGCTCCAGGTGCTCTGTACTGGAAAGGTGGCTGGAAGCAGTTTAAAACAGAAACTTCCCACAGCTACCTAAATTCGTGGTCTGACCCCTCTCCCTTGGCTGCTGCATGGAAAAGGGAGGCAGAGAAGTCACCCACAGCAGGCTTGAGGGCAGGCAAAGAGCTGGGCAGCACGGCTCTCTTCTGCGCTCCTAGGGACCTCTGAATGCAGCTGATGTTGGAGAAATGAAACATCTGGGAATAATGCCAAATGTTTTTATATGGGGCCTCCAGCCTGCACGCTGCGGCAAAGCTCAGTCTGGCGAAGCGCTCTCTGCCATACACGCTGACAGGGCACGCTCTTGCCAGCCTGGGACGAAGCCCTAAGGCTACCCATGCCCACCTGCACGTGGGAACGTGCCCCTGTCTCTGGCCAGGGCCGAGAAGCACTGATGGCTTCATGGAATTAGATGCAGTGTCAGTTGGATATTTCACTAGATGTTGCAGTGAGCTGCAAAATGCATGGACAAAGACCTGGAAGGGAGCCCCAAGCCACTGTGGTCTTTGTGGAGATACGCCATACCCCCTCCTGGCATGACCGTCCCCAACCAATGCCACAGGGTTTTATCTGAAGACAAATGTGAAGAAGTAACTTCTTCAACAGGAAAAAACTTGAACAGAAACTTAGCAGAAGTAAGAAGAGGTGATAAAGAAACCTGTGACTTGCCCGCTGTGCAGCTCTTTCAGGTCCGCTCTTGATGCCATGCATGGACTTTCTGCATTGCACCACACTTCGCATCGCCCTCTTGGTCCCTCCCTCAAACAGAATCCCTCCTGGGGGTGTGGGCAGGGAGCCCTTGGCCCCCATGGGCTCCTGTGGGCTGCCCAGCCGCTTGTTGACCTCTCTACCAGGCCTGGCAGCCCGTCTGCCTCGAGTGTGCTCCACAGCTCCCAGGAATTACAAGCACCCTGTGCCCCAGCAGCACCGCCTGACCCAGAGCACAGCAGACAGGTAAACCAACCCCAGCTCAGCCATGGCAGGAACACGGTAAAAGAGCTGTCCCCAGCAGCAAAATGGTCCCACTCCAAGTCAGATTGCAGGCACGTTTCACCCGGGACAACATGAACGTGGTGCCATCGCAGGAGCTGCAGGCTCACTTGCTTTTGTGGTTTACACGAAACTGGAACACTTTCCCCTCCAGCAGTGCACAAGGTGCAAAAAGAAGAAACTCTGAGTAAAAATAAAACAACAAAAAACATACAAATCACTATGAAAGAAACATGTTTCTCTCAAGGGTACACTACCTATGCCATGCACCTCCACAAACACACGCCACGTACAAGGGGCTGTGCCAGGGCATGCCTTTACTCGCTTCATTTCTTGTACATCACTATGGGTTTTTAACTAGCATGATTTCACTGCCATGTTCTGCCATTTCCCACACACAATAAAATCACTTTGTAACAACTAATAATTAGTGTCTGTTCCTTTAGGAAAGAAGGGATTCTCCCTTCAGGTATGTAGGCTCTCTCCCCCATGCACACACAAGCGTACACAGCGAAGCTAAGGCACGGCAACATCCACCTCTGCTGCAGCTATCTACCGAAAACGGCTATTTACAAGAACATGTTGTAGCGAATAACACATAAGTTAGAAAAGCAACTAAAAGTCTCATAGAAGAGGTTCTGGTCAGACCTCCATTCCTGGTGTATTCTCCTTCTCAAGAGAAGTTAATGAAAGGATATTTTGAGATTGTCCAAAGAATAATGCGGGTTAGTTGTCTGTATTTATCTTTAATTACTTTTCTAAAGACTTTAAATATCCTCTCCCTTTGAGGAAGAATGTTGGGACCAGGTCCCTGAGAACCTTATGTTAATGATCTGCATTTCTAATAGGATTTTTATTATAAATATATCAAAATCTATGCAATTAAAATAAAACTGGAATAGTTAATCCAGATTCTGTTCCTGGCCCCAGGCCTTAAGCAAAGCTATTAAGGTTCTGGCATGTTGCAGCTACATTTTCCTGCACGTTAAAATTACATTTTCTTCCCCCTGTTGCTGTGGTAGGTCAGGATCCCCAAATAAAACTCTGAGCTACTTTTGCAGGCAGCCTGGATGGGACTTTTTATTTACAACCGTCCTCAATTTTTCTTGAATGGTGTTTCCCTGCAGAGAAAAATCTATTATGCAGCCCCAGCCTAATATTCCCTGGGTTAAATGGCCCTCCACGACCAAAACTTTGGGAACCTCAGATGCAGAGAAAACAATGAAATGGCCAAGATACAAAGTGCTGCCAGATGCACATTCCTGCGCCCTCCCTCATAATCCCTCTCAGGCGTGGGGAATGTAACTGTTGTTGCCTGTAACTCTACAGTGAAGCACACTCAGACAGACACACGGTATTTAGTTTGTATTTTCGCTGCTGCTACAATTCTTAATAAATGAGCAAACAAAAAAAAAAAAAAAAAAGAAAAAGCAAGAGAAGGCGGCCATTCCCACAACTCGCCAAAGCCGAGCGGGGCTGCTGGAGCCCCGGCCAGAGCCTCTGCACAGAGCGTGGCTCGCCCTTGGACCCCTGCCTGCTGCTGCCGTGGCCAGACAGGCGGCCACGGCCGGAGCGGGGCTGCTGTGACGGCCCATCCCTGCTGGGGCGCAAGGGGAGGCCCGGGGGCTTTAGGGCTCCCCCCTTGCAGCTGGGACACGGGCCCCCTGCCGGGCACAGCGGGCACACCCTGCGGGGAGAGCCCTGCTGACACAAGCTCTTGCTGCATTTGCAGCATTCTTCCACTGGTCCGTTCTCTAAAAACACAAACTGTGCGACTGTCTCCGTGCCCCGACAGAAGACTGAGATGTCACTAAAGCAAAATCCTCCTTCTCTGCCAGGCTCAACGACCCTGGAGGTTGCTCAGGCAGGACATGGTGAGCACGACCACAAGGATCTCTGCCTCGTTGCCTTGTCCCCCTCCCACAGGAAGGTCTGGAGGAGCATGACAGAGTTGCCTGCTACACCACAGTATGCTGTGTTCATTTGCAAGCTTCTTCGCACTACAGGAATGGAAAAAAGTGCAAATGCGACATACAGGTAATACAGTCTCATCAGCTGCAGAACAGCAGAGGATCTCTGTGCTGTGCAAGGGCTGCGTGCTCTCCTCTCCCCCCTGCAACTTCTGCTGCTCGTGGGAAGGCTGGCACTGGTTTGCACCGACTGGCAGCACGAAGTGCTCTCTGTAGCGGCTCTTCCCTCCCTGGTGCCCTGCACAGGGGCTCTGTTCCTTCTTCTGGCCTTTGTGATTTGAGGACACCTTCAGAGGACACCGGTGCCTCTCCCCCACATGCACCCACCCCCGCCTGTGAAGTGAGCCATCATTTCCACAGACAGGGCAGTGCTTGGTCATGTGGAAGCCTTTTGCCTCTGACATACCACCAGTGATGTGACAGGGTCTGTTCATGTTTACTTTCTAATTAGCGGCATACCTTTGAGCATTTGAAAAACCTCAGTTTCTTGTCCTAGAGCTCCTGCTCCCGGCCCTCTGCATGCTAAAGGGAGCTCAGAGCTCATTTGCCCAGTTCATCTCTTTTTAATGAAACTCCATAGTACAAGTATTTCATCTAAAAAGAATACCCAGGTCACCACATTTGTGCAGTGAAATTTATTTAGTCCTGGGGTGGCTCATATACAGGAACAACATTCAAGCCAGCACAGTGAAGTCGGTGGGAAGGACTGCGGAGAAAAGGGAGGACAAAGGCAGACCTCAAGACAAGTGCTGGGAAACAGCACAGCTGAACAGGCCCAGGACAGGGAGACTCATCGGTCGGAGGTGATCAGCCGCAGCCAGGACAGACGCATGCAGCAAAGTGGAGCAGGCAGTAATACAGACAGGAAATATCACAACGATTTTCAGCTTGGAAAAAATGCGAGTACAAGAAAACAACCCAAAAAACAGCCAGTGGGAGGGAAATCCCTGGAAACGGTTACTGATTAATTTTAATTCGCCCCACCGGTAACTGAGCATCCTCAGAAGAACACAGCGAGTGTCACTGGGTCACCTCCCCGCTGCTCTCTTTGCCCAGTCACTCCGCAGAGCAATAACACTGGTTTAGAGGAAATGAATTTTAAAATTCCATTTTTATCCATTTTAATTCCATGCACCTGTGCCATTTAAAAAATGCCGCATTTCCCTTCTAGACCCTCCATTCCAGGGAAGGACCATTTTGGGTTCTTTCCAGGGTGAGCAAATGACTGATGGGTCAGGCTCAAAGGGTCATAGTAAACAGGGTTACATCGGGCTGGTGGCCAGTCACTAGCAGTGTTCCACAGGGATCCATCTTGGGGCTGGTGCTCTTTCACCTCGTTGTTAATGACTTGGGTGCAGGACTGGAAGGAATACTAATGAAGTTTGCTGATGACACAAAATTGGGAAAATCTATGGACACTCTGGTGGGCAGAGAGGCCCTGCAGAGGGATCTGGGCAGGCTGGAGAGCTGGGCAATCACCAACCGTATGGAGTTTAACAAGGGCAAGTGCTGGATTTTGCCCCTGGGGCGCGGCAGCCCTGGCTGTACAGCCAGCCTGGGGAGCGAGGGGCTGGGGAGCAGCTCTGCAGAGGGACCGGGGGGCTCTGCTCGACAGCAAGTTGAACATGAGCCACCAGCATGCCCTGGCAGCCCCGAGGGCCAGCCGTGCCCTGGGGGGCACCGAGCCCTGCATCGCAGCCGGGTGAGGGGGGGGGATTGTCCCGCTCTGCCCCGCGCTGGGGCGGCCTCACCTCAAGTGCTGTGGGCAGCGTTGGGCGCCACGGGACATTGAGGGTATAAAGGTACTGGAGAGTGTCCAGAGGAGGCCACGGAGTTGGGGAAGGGTTTAGAGGTGAAACCATGCGAGGAGCGGCTGAAGTCCCTGGGTTTGTTCAGCTGGAGCAGAGGAGGCCGAGGGCAGCCCTCATGGCGCTCTGCAGCTCCCTCCCAAGGGGAGGAGGAGGGGCAGGGCTGGTCTCTGCTCTCTGGTGACCAACGCCAGGCCCCGAGGGAATGGCAGGGAGATGTGCCAGGGGAGGGTTAGGCTGGGCATTAGGGAAAGGCTCTTCCCCCCGAGTGTGGTGGAGCTCTGGAACAGGCTCCCCAGGGAGGCATCGCGGCACCAGCCTGGCGATATTCCAGAAGCACTTGGACAAGGCCCTAAGAGACACAGTGTGAATTTGGGGTTGCCCTGTGAGGGACAGGAGTTGGACTCGATGGTCCTTGTGAGTCCCTTCCAGCTCAGGACATTGATTCTATGATTCTATGATTCTCTTCAGACATTACCAGACTTCAAGCCCCCAGCTGCATGTCTGTGAGGATGCATCTTTGCTTCACATCAGATTTGTCTATGCAGCAAAAAGGATGGAAGAAGTTCTTAAAGAAAAGGCCAAGTTAAAGCATGATTATGCCAATGGTCAACCAATACTTGGGTGATATGCATAGGAAATTTAGAAGTTTTGCCGGGAGGTGGTGGCTGCTCCTGGCAGGACCTCCATGGGCCCTGGGAACAGCAGGCCAGGTTATAAACTGCAATGTTGACACATCACCAGAGGTTCCCTTTCTTTCTCAAGCACAGCTATTCTGTGACACGCACCACTGATGAAACAGGTGACTATAACCCTCTGACATGGGATCTGTCACAGAAGTGCAGAATTCAGCACTGAACTCACTCCCAAATATCATTATTTCTGTGTAATTCACAACTTCTGCTGTTCCAGAAGAAGTAAGCTTCAGCCTGAGCATGGTACCTACAGAATGAGCAAGAACAGAAGTTGTGTATTACCACAACAAAAAAATTTAAATGTAATTTTGGCTTTGAGTTACTGCAGCTACACAAAGCGAGCCAGAGGCATCAAGCCTGTATAACTTAATTGCCATTACAGATAAAGCACATCGCAGAGCTGAGAACTGAATGTACTCATCTGGAAGAAGGCTGGCCCCTGAACCCCTGGGACTGTCCTGCATTTCCAACATGGTCCAGGCACTGTGACCTGCTGCTTGCTGAAGATGCATCCCCAAGCCATGCTGTCTCTCAGAGCAGACACAAAAAAATCTATTTGCTTGGTTGTTCTAATATCAAATTCAGCATGTCAATATACATCTTCCTTTTACATCCATTGGATATAATTACCTCTTACTGCTGCAGTGAATTTCAATAATTATAACATGGAAACATCAGAACTCATTGGGACTGGGAACCCTTTATGCCTGGTGCTATGCATGTATGGAAAGGAACCTTTTAGATTGCTTTTAAATGAAAAATAAGCTGCCAGTTACTCATATGACAAGTACAGAAGTGTAGGTGCAAGAGTGGATAAAATCAGCAGAAAAGCATTAACAGTAACAGGAAATGTTCTATAAATATAGTAGTATTAAGAGGAAGACCAAGTAAAGGCACCAGTTGCAGATCTGCAGAGAAGGAGAGCTACCCATGGATGACCATGTTCAGTACCTTCCACAAAAAGTCATCAGTTAACGAAAAAGTCATCCATGATCAAGTGGCTGTCACAGTTAATACTAGCAACAAAGTTAATACTAGCAACAAAGGGTTAAGATCTCAGCCTGCAATAGGGAAGGAATAAGTTGGAGAACACTGAGATTGATTAATTCATCCTAAGATTTTCAAAGAACTGGCTCATAAACCTCAGAGCTATTGCTAATGATCTCTGAGAATTCATAGAAAGTCAGGGAGGGAGAGTTCTGGCAACACAGAAAAGGCAAAACATAGTGCCTAGCTTGGAGAAATGGGAAAAGAAGGAGACACAGTCATGGAACAGCCAGTTGAACTCCAGTTCCTAGAAAAATAATTTAATAAATTATAAATTATTAACAATGTTTTAAGGACCCTGAGAAGACAACAAGGATATCATTAAAAGCCTATACCATTTTGTCATGGACAGATCTGTTGAACCAATCTGATCACGGGCATGTGCCTGAACACTAGCCCCGTGGTGGAGTGGGGCCGTCGAGGCATCAGCAGTGGTACCCTCTCCTAGAGGGACTAACATCATGCTGGTAAGGAAAACAAAGCAGCCTGAGAGACGTGGCCCTGGTAAGACCTCAGCTGGAGCTATACGTCAAGCTTTGAGATTAAGAACAAACTGGCTAGTCCAGAAGAGAATAAAAAACAGAGATCTAGAAAAAAATGACCTTAAAGGAAAGGGGAAAACTTGTTTAGTACAGAGCAGGAACATGTGAGAGAGGGGAGTGTCTCGAGCATGTCGCAAAGCTGCTGAAAAGAGAAAAAGGATGGTTTATTTTCCCCTCCATCAAAGGTGGAATAAAAATGGATTTAAATTGCAGGAGGGAAGGTTCAGGATGGAGGTGATATTGAAGCCATAGTATAGCTTGGGCTTCTGTAAGAAAAGACCAGTTAACTGCTTATAAGAAATGTTGTAGGTATTATTGAGCCTTTCTTGGAGCAGAGGAATGAGCCTATGACTACAGTATGACACGTGTATGTACCCTGGGTAGTTGGTTTTGAAGATCACACTATGCTAATGTTCCCTGAGGTGGCTTGGAATAGATGCATTTGGTATGAAAATGGAAATATTATTTAAACTATGACATCATGTATTAAAAAGAAAGCAAAATCTAATATAAGAAAATGCTACTTAGAAAAGAAGAATTGGAAGAATTGGGTTGGGGACTATGAAATCTTTCTGACAGCATTCACAACACAACCTTTAATAACATTATCACAAATCATTTTCTTCCACAGGCCCCTGATGCTTGAGTTATGTGATTACTCAGAAACTGCTTAACTCTACCTCATTTCCGTCCTCTGGTGGGCAATTTATTAGAAGGGTAATGGACTCAGCTGTAAGAGCACCAATTTGGACTGACAGCAATTGGGAACAAGGCCCTGGAGACCATCCTGACATGGGTTTTACCTTTCCTTTGTCCTGATAGTTAAGATCAGATACGAGTCATTTAACTACCACCAGCCAAACCAGTAACATCTCCCTGCAGACACCCACACCAGGCCATTTTCAAAGCGGTGTGGGAGGCCTAGGTCCAGTTTTATTCATCAATCAATTCTCACGTTCCTCTTGCATTCAGACAATTCTCCCTCCATAAGCCGAATGCAAGAGACTTCTCCCACCCAGTCTGAATCACGAAGCCAGATGAGCTTCTGGACTGATCCAGCATGCCATTAAAAATGTCAGTAAAAAATGAATGCACTTGAATGGCAGCAACACTAGGTCATTGCTTTTGAAAAGACCTGATAAAAACTCAGACAGAGGTTGATGTGATCACAGATCCAAGCCTGTGCCGTTCTATTCAAAGGATTCTGGAGATCAGTGACCTTGGATTTGTACAAAGTAAATTGGGCAGAATAGTCTCTGCCAAAGCCCAGAGGCACTGCAGCACACACAGGCTTGCAACATCCGCGGGTTTCTGCAAGAGGCTGAAATACAGAGCTGCCTGTTTCCCCCTCCAGCCCAGCACTGCAGTGGAGGTGCCATCCGGCAGCCCTGCGCTCTCACATCATCTGCTCTTCTCAGCATGTGGCACTACCTCTGGTCTCATGTATCATTACCTCAGAGGCACAAAGGAACAATTCCTAGACTATAAACTCTCTCCACGTGAACCACTGCAAACTTTTGCATGTGAACCACAGCAGTATTTGCAGTGGACGTATTTTGAAGCCTGGGACTGCAAAAAACCTGAACCTGGGCAAAGCAAGAAAGTTCTGATGAGTGTGCCAATTATATTCCACTGCTTTAGATGGGATTTTTAAGGCCATGGGATTTTAAATTCATGTGTTTTGGTGGAAAAGGTAAAATTATATTTTTAATCTATACTTGATGTAAAAATAAAGGGTCAGAAATTTCCTGGTAATGAGCTGCTACCCTGTGGAGAACAGAAAAAAACAGGAGTATTGCAGCACAACTTTCGGTACAGCTAATCCAGGAGTCATGGAAACACCCTCTTGAAAATACCCAAAACCCCAAGCTCCTGAGAGGTAACCTCTGTCAGGCGCTTGCCTTGCTCAGGGACCTCGCTATCTGTACCGCTTGCATCCTGAAACTTCCCGCAAAGTCCATAGGCCAACCTCCCCGTGACATCTGTGGGGCTGCACTCAGCTGCCTGGATACCTGTGTGGCTCAGAGAGACACAGGCAGGAAAATACAGCATTTAGATTCTAGGAAAATGGTTTTAATTCAAACCCAAGAGCCAGTTTCTGGCTTGTAAAAACCGTATTTGCACCTTCCTGTTCTGCTGCAACAGCCCCGTTTATGGAGGAAGGAATCGGGAGCCCTAGCACAGCCTTGCATCTGCAGGCAGGTCCCACCTCCTCCTGGACACCAAACACCAGCCTTGGCCTCACGCCTAGGAAAGAAGGAGGACGATTCAGAACAGATGCTGAGTTCAAACTACAGATTGATAACAACACCCCCAGGCTCCTGCTCTCTGTGTTAGCAACAGGAAGAACATTTTGGCAAGACATGAAAACTGCATTTCAGTGTAGCTCTTCGTGGAGCTGCTTTGAGTGCAGGACATCCGTACGCAGAGCTGGGCAATGCTCCTGCCTCTGTTCAGCACTGCAGAGCTCACCTGAGCAAGCGCAGGTGCCCATGGCCGAGCCAGTTGGGCTTGTGCTCTCTGATCACCAGGGACAAACAGCAGAGCCGGACCCTTCAGCCTGGGCGTCTGAGGCATCATCAGAGCCTGACCTCAGAAGCACCTCCTCCTCAGCTGGCTATCAAGGAATCTGAGTGACTGTTTTGACTCTCTGAAGTAAAGAAGAACTTGTTCCTTGCTGTTGGCATGCTGAACTGAGAGGTTTCTACTTCAGGACAGCAGAAACAATCCTTGAAGCTTTGAGAAACTGCTACCCCCTGACTTCCTGTGGTCGCTCCCTGCCCACGGGCAGCCTCCACAGGGCAGGAGGACATTTGTGGTGCAGCCTGGCAGCCTACGCGCTCGCCAAGGAACGGAGGAGCACGCACTTGACTCCACAGAGTACGAGGAAACCAAAGCCGCATCTCCCACTTCCTGCACAAAGCTGCCTGCCTGCTCAGGAGGTTGGTGCTAACGGCCTCCTCTCCCCATGGCGTTTCATGAGCCGGTGGGCGTCACACAGCCCTCCTGCACAGCCCCACATCGCGCACCGCCACTGCCAGGAGGAGCCTCCTCACACCACCCCATGGCTTGGCCCTTCTCATGGGTGAGCTTTGGGCAGCTCCTGCTAAGCATAAACCAACACTCAGTCCCCTTTGGAGAAGGCAGCATCTCCCATGTTGCCTGTACAAAAGGCCTGGATGCCCGCCTCAGAGGGCAGATAACCGGCTCGAGCAGCACACCTACAGGCTAGCGACCAGGTGGAGCTCTGGCTTTGGTGCCACCTGTACCACCTTGTGATCTGTGTGCTCAGACTGATTCACCCGCCACCAGCCCAGTCTCAGAGAGGCAAGGGATGCGTTCAGCATCCCTGGAGACTCGGCTGCTGCAACCACAGGGTAAAACGCCAGGGAAGGTACTGAGGTGCCGCGCAGCAGGGCCCTGCTCCCATCCCCGCCCTTGACATTCACCTTGAACAGGCCCTGGTGCTCAGTGGCCCCATGAGCGCACCCAGCAGAGAGGCCACGCCAGGATGACGGCGAGCTGCCGGCGGCTGAGAGCTGGGCCGGTTCCTGGAGACGTCCAACAGGGTCATCAGAGACTGCTGTGACTGCAGCCAGGGGTGAAGCAGCAGGGGAGGACTGAAGGGGAGGCCAGACCAGGCCAGCTCTCCACCTTTGCCAGAGGCCTTCATCTGTCACAGCCTCAAAGTCCTTCACATTGCTTTAAATTCTGCCATGCCCATTGCTGGACCAAAACAGCAAAAGCTTACGGAGAACGCAGGCCCAGCAGGACCCGTGTGCCTGTGACCCCTGCTTACGTGCCGCCTTCCTGTGCAGCCAAGCCCGTCCCCCTGCCCTGCACGGTGCTCCGGAGGGTGTCAGCAGGGCAGTGTGTCCTGCCACAGCAGCTCCATGCCATCCATCCCAAGCTCCTGTAACTGACTGGATTAAGGGGGAAAAGTCGGCCTGATTACAAAAGGAATTTCCCTGGTGAATCTTGCACAGCTGCAGGATCTCACCATGTGAAGAAAAACAAAACCTGCTTTATTTGATGGAAATCTGGGAGGTTATCATGGTTTTGGCCTAGTTCTAGTAGTCATCTTGCACACTTAAATGCATTGAATATGCATCTAATTAATCATACACTACTACACTATGGCAACACGCTTAATATTATTGCACTTCAGAATAATATTGGTTAAAAATACAGAGAACTGCAACTTCGCTCTAACTCATGGTTGTTGTTCCTCAGACCGTGATCCTGAGAGAGGGAATGTCTGGGGCTGAAAGGTGTTTTCTCAGCATGCTCCGAGCAAAAATAATGAATGTGACATTTCATGATCTCCACTGAAAGAGAAAAGCCTTTCAACAGGAAATGGTCTGAGATCAAAATTAGTGTTACAGGAACAGCTTTCAGATCTGGCTTGCTCTTTTCTGGGGTGATATATTTAACTCCTTCAGCTGAAGAAATTGTCTTTCTAATGCCAGAGCTGAAGCCTGGCAGACAGAGGAGAAAACGCTGAAGAATGTATAAATTTATAACTTTATATATTTTATTTATTTATCAATGAATTTCTCACCTTGAGAATAAAATGTGGAAGCTGTCAAGGAAGACAACATCATAAAGGAAAAAGCTTACAACAGAGGAAAAAATTGTGTCTACATTGTAATGGTCAGTGATTCAATTCTACTCCTTGGAAATATTCTGATAAGGCAACTGAGGCATTTACACATTACATGACAGAGATGGACAACTGCTGCTCTCCATGGAGTGGAATAAGACCTCTTAGGTGTACAGGCTCTATGAGAGGTCAAGCTGTAACCTTATTTGGTAAAATAAAAGTCTTTTTAAGGATTTTAGCTGCACTGCATTGCAAGAAGCTGGAGGATATCTGCCCTTCAAGCTGCATGCCACCTGAGCAAAATGCAATGACAAACCACGACCTAAAAACATTTGCTATGTGCTGTCCCTGGCAGGCAGAACCACTCATGACAGTTGTCTGCTGTGTCCAAGACAAATGGTCCTGACGATGCTAATGCTGCTTTTCTCCACAAGTGTGTGCCCTGGGCAGGCACCTCCAAGAGGTGCTGGGAGCCACACTGTGAAAATAAGCAATGCAAGACCCACAAGGCCCCCATCACACTGAGCAAGGCAAAGGTTATTAGTCAGCATCATTGTTATTTTCTGAAAAAGGACTAATGACTTGGATTGGTTTTGATTCTTCCATAGGTGGTACGTATCAGAGAGGATGAAGGCACATGACAGTTAAAGCATGAATCCTCTGAGATGAGAACAACCAGCAGAAGACTGCATGAGCCTCTCACTTGGTGGTGAGGAGGAGACACCCCATCCCAGCACAGGGAGGGAAAGGCCTGAGCACAGCAATTCAAATCAACCTCCCCAAAATGCTTCCCTCCCATGGGGACCAGAAAGTGGGCATTCAGGCATGCTTCCCTCTAACAACAGGCAAACATTGGATCCTCCAGCAATGAAAGCAAAAGCAAATCCCATACCACAGAAATCAATATTGAGATTCATTCGCTCCAGGGGCTGGCACTGGGGTTGGAAACAGACTGGAGTTCCTGAGCTGCTCTTCACCAGCTGCCAGGGCACATCCCCTGACCCATGCGGTGGCACCTGAGCTCAGGAGCAGTCTTGCCCCCAAAAGGCTGCAGGATGGGGAAGGGAGAGTGTGTGGCTCTATGAGCATTGCATAAATGAGGGACACACACACACAGAGCACCAATCACTGCTAACACAGGGACTGCATGCACTCCTGCTTGCATATTTCTGATCCTAGAGTCACAAAAGAGCCATTTCCAGAGATCCACGTCTTCTCCAGCAAAAAAAGCCACTCCATTCAGTGCAGCTGGCTTCATTCCCTGTGTTACAAAAATCGCTGTCTTTCAGCCGTTAAGTGTAGGGTCCAAGGGCTGCTGCTTTGCACAAGACCCAGTGCATGGCACTCAGCTGCCCCCTCATCCGCACCAGCACCTCCCCCCATTCTGCCAAAACGCTGAAAGACATAAGAAAAAGCCTATTCATTGTCAACTCAGAGGAAGGGATAAGACCCATTGGCTGCAGAGACTCTGAGCCTAATGCAAAAAAAGAAGCCCACTGAGGTCAACTGAGAAAAAAAAGGTGAAGCCGAAGAGCCCTTCCCAAGAAGAGCCCCACGCAACTGAGGCTGTGGCAGCAGCCTGCGCCAGCCCAGCTCTCCATACAACCCACCTGCAGGCAAACCAGCCGCCTGCTGGCCCAGGAGTGCCAAGGTGTGGGCAGCTTCCGTGTAACATCCATGCAAATGATATAACAAGGCGATCTGTGTATCTGAAATGATCCACGCTTGGCTGCAAACTAGCAGCCTCTCAGCCCAGAAGACATGGATGGAGCAGCTCTTGGCCTGCAGCAGGGAACTTAGGGAACACAGTGCCATTGGGAGGTGTCAGTCCCCATACTCCGCAGACCAGACTGGAGTGGTCCTCCCTTGGACACACAGCAGGTTTTGTGCGTGGGTGCAAGCCTACAGGGCTGTGATAAAGAACTTGCTGGGCATCTCTGGGTGGGGCTCTGTGATCAAGTTCCCCAGCCTATACAAGTGAAAAAATGCAGCTGGAGTTGTGGCATTCAGTTTCTCTGATTCGCAGTGAGGGCAGCAGCCCTCAGCTTCCTTCCCCTTTCATGTGCTGCTTGGGGCTGGTGGTCTTTATCTGTGTATTCCTGCCCATGGGCTCCAACGTGGCCAAAGACCTCCTGCCCTGCACCAACAGTGTGTCCCACGTCTGAGACGTGGCAGGTCCCACCTCACAAATGACAAGATGCCAGAGTGGGGGTCATTAATCTGGAATATGCTGGAAGGTGCCCTGTTCTCTCCCACTTCCTACAGTGATGAGGCAGCAGCATCCTGCTTGGTGCACACTGGACAGCACAGAGCACCAGCCACGGTGATCACAAGATGCCGGGACCTGTGGTTTGCACCAGCTCTCTCCTCCGCACCACTTCAAGCACAGCCAGCAAGATGCACATCAGAAGACTTTGCCATGGCCCCATCCCTGAGCAGAATTAGAGCCAAGATCATGTCTCTGGCCAGCACTGAGAGAAAGCTTTGTCTCTGCCCAAAGATCCATACTCAGACTTGCTAAATTGTGGTGGCCAAGGGCAGAGGAGGGAGCAGGAGCGAGGGAGTCCAGCAAACCCTGGGGCAATGCAGCTGAGGTAGGAGCTGGGCGCAGGGGCTCACTGACTCCCTTTAATTTCAAAATTATTTTCCAAAAGGGACCCATAGGTAATTTAAACATGATTTCTTTTGCAAATACCTGCAGTTCTATCCTTCATCCCATAACAGACTGAGGTTTAATTCCAGTCTTCATTTGGTGCCAGTTATCACTGTGATAATCAGCAGTTCACAGCACAATGAGACAAGTCACAGACAAGTCACAGGCTCTCCTCTAAATCTTGCTGTTGAGAGTGATTACTTGGCCTTGGGTAATGAATTAGTCCTATTATACAGCAGCTGGCACAGGAGAAGCAAACCTGCTGCTCAGCAGTTCATTACATGGGCAGGGCTGGAACTGCTCAGCCATGTGCTCCACACACAGCCCTCAGCAGGATTTTTAAACTGAATACTGCAGACAGTACACACATTTCTCCAGGACTGCAAAATACACTATATTCACCAATCCAGTTTCTGGCTATTCCTTTCTGAGTTAAGCATTTTCCCTCCCCTTGGAAATAGATTTCCTCTTCTGCGCAATTTCTGCACGGCACTTCGCTGTATCAGTGTAAAATTCAAACTGCGTTAATTCTTCATTCTCTGCCACCCCTTGCAAACTCTGTCACTCCAAATCTCCATTTTTCTCCTCCAAAACTCTTCCATACTAATTATTCCTTCTCCCCCACTACCAAAAGCTTGCCATCTCTTGATGTTGCCTCTTCTACAATGAAGCCTCACTTCTGCAGCAACCGAAAGTGCTCCTGTCACGCACCAGCGCGTCATTCTGGGTCTGGCTTTGTGGCTTTGTGGCACATGGCTCAAGGAGCAGCACGTGGGCACACAGCAACTGCAGGGGTTTGTTTTGGAAACATGAATAATGTGCTAAATAAGTGAATTGGAAAGGATCAGGAAGACAAAGCAGATCCAGCCAGGCAATTCATAATAACATTCTGAAAGTGCTTATAGACTACCAGAGGGGAAAAAAGCAGAACAGCAGAATACACTCAATAGCAATGTTACAGCCATGGTGGCCTGAGCATGTGTTAGGTACTCTTGGGAGTGCTGATATCTTCTGTTAGACCAACTATCACAAGCATGCCTGTGAAAAGATAAACTCCTTTTTGTGTAGACTTTAGAAGAAAAGAAGCAGTCAAGGAGTGAGAAAACTACTGTGCAAAATAAAAAATTGATAAGCCAGAGAGCAGAGAGCAGAAACAAAAAGAGCCTTCCTCAAGTCAGAAGTCAACCACAATGGCCACTTACTCCTCAAGTAGTTCAAGAAGAGGAGAGTGAGAAGTGTGCTGTAAATAGGGGCAAGTTATACATAATTTTTTACATGAAGCAAAAGCCTGAATAGCTTCAGCAAGTTGTCAATAAACAGGTAACATCACAGCCAACAAATTACATTAGTGAAAACCACAAAATATTACATATGGAAGTAATAGTTGGAATCCTACATGTATCTTTCATGTCCCAAACACTGTCCATCAGCTCAAAGATCCTTGCTCCCTCCCTCTGTCTTCCACAAAAGCTGGTCCTTTGGCAGCCCAGGGAGCTCTCAGGAGAGGGGAGATGCTTTATTTTAACCCCTTCCATGCTCCCCATTCAACTGCTGTATTTTTCCTCAATGGTCTCAGGGCTGCTTGACCATGTCTCTGACTGAATGTGTGTGAGGTGACTCACGGAGGCCGTGAGCAATGTTGAAACACCAGAAAGCACCCTGCAGGTTCAGTAAGAGGTCAGATTTAGCCTTGAGCTAACAGATCTGCCTCTGGAAGCTAAGGAAGATTTTACAGGGTTTTCAAGTAAAAGATATGGGCAAATATGGGAAGATAAAATGAGCAGCTTGGGACTTTTAATTATGTTGTGATGTGTCTCTGCTCCCTGCTCACACTTGTGTCTTTCTGCCTTTTACCCATTCCTGGACTTGCTGAGTGTGAGAGAGCATTTCAAAGACTAAGATTCAGTGCTAAAGGTACAACCTGACAATTAGAGGCTGCTTATCCACCCCAGAGCAAGCTGCTGCCTTCTCTCTGACTGCTGTGTTAAAGCCATGCAGCGTTTCCCCTGCTCTGGCAGGGGCCCTGGGCCCGGCATCGCAGCGGGGCTGGGCAGACCCTCTGCAACTTTCATGTCAGCTGCTTCAGAGCACTCTGTAGGGCAGCCATGGGAAGCTCACGTGCCTTCCTTATGGACCCTGGCCTGACCCATCCTCTCATATGAACATCCCAGGTCTTCACAAGGCATTTTATTTTTAATTACCTTTTACTGAGCTTTTTTTCCTCCCTGGAAAACCAGCTGATGGGGCAGAAGAGGGAGGCGCAGAGCTGATCACAGAACTGACCCAAAGTGACAGCAGACGAAACAGTTAATTTTGAAGTTATTTTGTTCCTAGCGTATATCCTGGAAGCTGCAGTCCCAGAGGTGCGGAGGGATAGCGCAAGTTGCAACCAAGCTGGGAAAGCCCTGGGAGATCTGTGCAGTAAACAAACTTGGTGCTCAGAGCAACACTGGAAGACCACAGAGCTTTTGCTGCCAGCATCACAGTGGGAATATCTGTGGCTCAAGAACAGCCTGGGCAGCCTACTCTTACCAGCAATGAACGTAGGAGGAAGCGCCAGACAGATCTCAAACAATGTCAAAGAAAGATTTTCAACCTTTGGGTCTGCACCTGCCTAGGAGTTCAGAGATCAGTGACCAAAGTCACTTGTCAGTCAGCCTAAATTCTCTCTGATGTGGCCCATATCAACAGCTGAGTACTGAGGGGACTGTTCACAAATGCTGAAAATGTGTACGTTAAAAGATGTGGGACTGTTCCACTGCTAGGTGTGTGGAGTGGTAGCTCCTGAGTAACCCATGGCACCCCCCTTCTGGAATCTGCCAGCAAAAAAGCAAACCAGAGATGTACTGGGCTAATACAAAAGCTATTTTGATAGCATAATGTGGAAAACTGGATTACTAGCACGAGCAAAATTTTCCTCTGCTGTTACATACACTCACAAGAGGACTGCTCCTCAGGACGGTCCCCACAGCGCGTAAAAAGAAAGCACCATGGCAGGCAGAGTGTTCCCAGCAAATCTACAGCCTGTGGCGTAGAGCCTGCTCTCCCCCTCAACCACTGCAAGTGTGCTTCTGCTGGTATGGCAGGTATGCGAGGGGCTCTTGCTGGCCCGGCCCTCTCCCATGCCTAACCCCCGTGCTGCACAGGCTCAGCCTGCCTGCCTGCACTGCAGATACGGTGCAAATCTGAAGAGCTGATAGCACAGGTTTCCTGCCACACACCAACCCCTTACGTGTAGTCCTCTTAATAGGTAATGTTTTACACAGTGGCATGACAAAAAATTCCAACTACGCTAAAGCACACTTGTATTTTTCAAGACAAACACTTGTTGAAGCACCCTGTTCTTGAAAACAGTGGCTAACAACCTGTTAGCCTTCATTTTATGCAGTTCTGCTCTCTAAGTGGATCATACCAATAAAAGAGTGTGACAAGAAATTAAATATGGGCAACGACGCTTCAAACCGACGTAAACTGATGACAGTGTGCAAAGCACAGAGCGGGGACCATCAAGCCCATTGTGCTTCTTTCAGATTTCCCAGGTCCTCCTTCCCCATCTGCAAATGTGGAGCCATGCCTGGTTACCGGTACAGCAGGGAACAGCCACCGCAACACAGCCCAAGCTTTTGGGAGGCTTCCAGCAAAGCTGCCATGTGTGCATAGTGAGCGAGGCACATCCCATAGCACTGGATTCTGAAAAACCTGCTCGGAACAAGTGCTCCCTGGAAGTGTCAAAAATCAAAGACAGAAATACCAGTGCCTTATGTCAAACATTCCAAGACACAAGCTAGAGGTGCTGCCTGCCTGCTATGCTCAGCAGGCTGGCTCCCCATGCTCTGCCGATGGCACGAACAGGATGAACACACGCAACGTGAGAAATACCACTCTTGCTGCCCCGAGTTGTAGCATGGCCACAGCGAAAACAACTGCAACAGTCCCAAATCCTTCCAAAGACAGATACTGTCTGCAATGCTGCAGAACCACATACTTGCTCCTATTATTGTGCAACTTCTCCAAAACGGAAGGATGTCCCATCTTTGGGATCGCACTCGCTGTTAGTAGTCAGTGAAACAATGAAAACAAGTCCCGAGTACATACTCAGACATTTAAGATTCTGGTAATGCAGAACTAGGGTGCATTTCTGATAATAATGTGTTCCATGTGGCATAAGCAACCATAGAAGATATGGAACCATGGAGAATAAAGCAAAGGTTTGATCTGGTTATTTAAATGGCCAGTTAATTCTACCTGGTCATTTATTATCACGCAGGCAAACATGAAATAAGTAGAGGAAACCAAACCCCACCAAATCTGCCAGAATCTTCTGGTCTTGGTTTCCATTTTGGACACCAAATTAAAGGCATTTTTTAGAAAATACTGAGTATCCAGCATCTTTTCATTATTCCTGCTGTGTCTTTTTAACTACACATGGTATAAAGTACCCTGTAGTACATTCAGCACGTTGTGTGCAGCGCAACACTCAAGACATTGAAGGTGCATTTTACTCCCAAGTTGGAAAGTGAGGCTAGAGTGCCCGGTGCCTATCACTGCAGAAACCACTACTATGTTTGTCCGCAGGATGTGGGTCCAGTTCAGAGCACAGAATGAACAGGGAGCTCGTTAGGGAACTAAGTGATCTTCAAGTCAGTCTTTAAATGACCCACATTTTTCATCTTTGCTGTACATCCAGCCCTAACGTGCAGGTGCGTGGCAACTCATTTAATCTTTAACATCGACAAGGCAGACATCTGCAGACATTCATCTTTTAGCTAAGGATAAAGAAAAGCATCTTTAAAAATTCTGTCTTGTGCAGTTTCTGCAAGGCCACCAATGTGATTGTTCTCACCTGCTACAGGTGCAGCATCCATAAGCCCAGCTTCTGCAACACCCCAATTTGAGCAAGGGACAGAACAGCTCACAAAAAATGCCACACCCATGAGTAAGACTCTTCCTTTCACAAGTTTTGGGTATTTATTGTACTATTCAGCTTTAAAATTCTACCTATAACTTCAACAGTCCAAGACAATTATCACCAGATGCACAAGAAACGGCACTCTTATGAGCAAAGGATTGTCAACTGTAGTATCACGTCTCCTTCACATTCTCACGGGGCTTTAAAATTCCTCAGAAACCTTGGTCAAAAAGTGATCTTCTGGCAGCCAAACATAATTTCCTCACCCTTTTAATATGAGAAAATAGATTATTTCATTTCGTTCACATTTTCCAGAAATGTCAATGGTCAGATGACCAGAAGTTTCAAGTCTGAAAAGTTACAGCTACAGAAAGTCACAGATAGAAAAATTGCCACTCTGAAACTCAGATGAAAAGCAATACCACCGCTATCTCACCAATGCCCCACTTTGGACAAAAGCGTGCTGTCAAATGCCACAAAGCAGACCAGCCTCAGCAGCTGTGAGCACTGGATTTTGAAAACTCTGCCCTTCTCCTGAGACAACACCCACAGCAGCCTCCATCTACAGCCTTGTGTGTCTCCCTCTTTGCCTTCCTTGGTCCTCCCCACAGTGAGTCATCCCTGCACCGTGAGAACCAACACCTCCCTTCTGTGCCTGGAGGAGACGCTCCCCCTCATCAGCCACGGTTGCTGCTCTTCCCCAGCACCATCTCTCAGTGTCAGCAGAGCAGCTGGGAGGCTCAAGACGGTGTAACAGGCATCACCGGGCAGGTCAGCAGGAGACAGGTGTACCAACTCCAGCCTGGCCGTTGCTCAGCCACGTAGCTTAACTGCTAAGCTGGTAGCATCAGATGCTGAACACCATCCATGTCTCCAGAGCACAATGCCATGCTCACTCTGTAGACCCTTAAAAACCACAGAAGGGCTCAGCACCCACAGCCTTATCACACTGGATTAAAGACCAGATTCCTCTCCCATCACACAAGACGATGTACTGGAGCATTGCTTGTTCCACAGAGTATCCTTAGAAGAAAGCAGAGGTGGCAGTCGCATTTGTACCCAGATTGTCACACATCCCCTCGGTCTTTGATGCTCTCCATGACTTTTTATGTTGAGCTGATTTCTGAGTGGGGAGATGGAGGTACAAGAGGGTGTGAGATAACAAACTCCGGGATGTAGAAGAACCTGCCAAGGACGCAAAGAACCGCTGCTGCATGCAGGAGGTACTGATGCCATGTACAAAGAGCCCAGGCCTCAGGTACTTGCAGCCAGCCAGGTACTTTCCATCCACAACCTCATTCTTTGTACGGTCATCAGGAAAAGCTCTGTTGCAATAGGCACCGATGTCTCCTCTCTTCCAAGTGCACTGTATACATTATACAGTTCCCATGATAGCAGAGAGCAGCTCCAGCAGCTGCTCATGCCAGCCCTTGCTGTGGCAGCACGCAGCATAGCCGTCAGTCGTAGCACTGGCTACAGTAATGCTTATTTCTAGGACTGGCTGGATATTTTCTGACAAGATCTCTCAGGGTTATTCTTGGTCAAAATACACTCCATTACTAATGTGAAGACAGAGAAATATAAACCACAGGTTTTTTCTCGCTAAAAAGAGGGGTTTCATCACAATACTGTTCACATAACTGTTTGGAAGTTGAATTTTGTCATGAAATGGAACTCTCCTTGCTCATTGACTGGCACCTTCTAGTTTCACCTTAGGCACGCTGCCTCCTTGAATCATATCAGCTTATGACAAGGTACAGCTTGGCACAGAAATCCTCTACACATTCTCTGCTATTACAAAATAAATTAGAGGCATTATCGTTTCTATGAATTCCTTCCATCCTTTTTCTCCATGACTACCTGGGCGCAAAGAATGAAGTGGTTTGTGCCATGCCACACGTCCTGCAGCTGAACGCGACACAACTTCCAGCCTCAGCTGTTTGCACTTGTCATTGTTCGTGTGGCAGATGTCGCAGGTCAGGTTGGGTGAGATGAGTTACCCCCCAAATATTACACAGCAATGGAAGTAACGCACAGTGCTGTCTGATGCCTGCACGTGTACCACACATCAGGGAGACGCGTGCAATTCTTTCCTCCCAGAGTGCCTCGTGGTTCCAGTAAATCAAGCTGTGAAAGCGCAGACAAGATCAGTGGCAGCTCTCAGTCCTACTCAGTCCAGCTCGCTCAGTCAGATTCCAGAGCCACCTCCATCCATGCTGGAGGCACATGCTGTGCTTTATACAGAGACTTACATCTGTGGGATGACTGAAGCTATAAAAAGTGCTGACAATTTTCAGCAAATTTGCATATGTTGCTACTGCTGCTGCTTATATAAGAGATTTCTAGCTAACCACAAATACAAAAAGCAATGCCCAAAATAGATTTTAAAACAAACCGCTTGCAAATGTGACTGAATGACACATATCCCCACCCCTCTGAAAATCACTTCTCTAGAAAAGGCAGACGCAACAGCCAGTGCTTCCTCTGAGCGTCCCAAGCAAGGCACCTCCTGGAGCGCACACGCCAGGGGTCAGACACCACCTTGCCCTCTTGACATCTATGCTCTCCCGCACCAAGAGAGCTGTTGACAAACTGGGACACACCTGAGACTTGCCCTAGGCTGCCCTCTGGTCTGGAGCTGTATAGATCTTTCTACACACATCATCATCCCAAGCATCTCTGATGCTGAGGGGGTGAGGAGGCAGTCAGCCTCTGGGTAGGAAACATTTTGTTACCTTCAGCTGGTCAGAAAACCCCCACTGTAGCGCACACCGCACTCTGCCTGCTCCGTACCTGAGCTCAGCATGGCAGTGCTGGCTGCAAGGACTGCTCATCGCCTGTGTCTACACAGAGTCCTCTTTGCACCAGGCTGGGAAGGACAATTGCTTAACCTGGGACTGCAGCTGGCTGGTGCAGAGGATATCTGCACGGTTCTGCTCAAATGGTCAAAGGTCAAGCAAAAATATAAAAGTAGGCATGAGGGAGTAAATGGTCAGAAGACACAGCTGCTAGTCCCTGACTTTCAGGTCTCATGGCTGGCACAGCTATAAATGACCAAAGGAGGAGTGAAGGTTGAAGCTGATGGTGCATCTGCTCGATGGGATGGATCACAAGCAACATCTCTCCTTCCCCAAGCCCCTGAGTTTGCACAAGAGTGTTACTTGCTCACAGATCAACCTCGGCCAAAGCAAAACCATATGAATTTGGCAGCATTCCTTTGGATTCCTCTGGTGTCAATGGATTCTTATGTTCAGGAAATATTGGAGGGGGGCTGTTTCTCCATTAGCCTACTATCTCCAAGAGCACAAAAGTATAAGAAATAGTACTTGGCTTCCCAGCACAAGGAAGCCAAGGACATACTGGAGAGAGTCCAGCAATGGGCCACAATGATGATTAAGGGATTGGAGCATCTGTCATACAAGGAAAGGCTGAAAGAACTGGGACTGTTTAGCATCAAGACAAGAAGGTTTAAGAGGGATGTTATCAATGTGTATAAAAACCTGCGGATGGGACAGTAAAAAAAGCAGAGACAGACTGTTCTCTGTTGCCCAGAAAGGCTGTGGAGTCTCCATCCTTGTACATATTCAAAACCTGACCAGACACGGCCAAGGAAGCTGCACTAGCTGATCTCCAGACGTCCCTTCCAACTCAGCAATTCCGTGAACAAGACCGCAGCAGCCTCCCTGACTGCTGCCAACCAGCCGCACCTCAGGGAACCCAGCTGGAACTCCATCACGGCGCTAATACACTCCCCTGCTCACTTTGCTCTCTGTTTTTGATAGTCTTTTGGTTTATGCTATCCCTTTTGCTCTGTGACAACCACATCCTCTCCTGAACTCACAGAAACATCTTGTTTCTGGCTTATCCCTACCAGTGCCCCTCCTGCCCTCCTCCAGCAGACAATTGTTTCTATCATTGCCATGAACAGGAGCCTCCAGCCATCACTGCTTTCTTCTAACCCACTGCTGTGGGCTTGCAGGATCCAAAGGGTGCCAAACACCCTTACCTCTTTACCTCCCTGTGTCTCTCTTGCCCCACATTTATGACAGCTTTGGTCCTTCCCTTCATCTTCTGTGACGAATGAATTGAAAACACATTTCTGATAGCACGAGAACTCGGGAGGCAAAGGCAGTAACCCCTCAGGGTTGCCCATCCCTAGTGTTTCCCACAAGCCACCTTCATGATATTCTCAGAGTTGTCCAACACCACATTTGCCTTTAAAACCAGCTCTGGTTAAATACCACCTATTTTCCTTTGCAAGAGCCAAGAGCTACCACTCAGTGTGAGTGCTGCCGAGGAGGAAGAGCCTGCCCCCGTCCTTATCCCCTGGATAAGCCAGCACGTAGAAGATCGGCGCTGGCACAGCCTCGGCCTGGCTGCCTGTGAAGAGGCGCAGGTGCTGCAGGCGCAGCACGGTTTCCTCTCGAGTCAGAGATAGCATCGGGAACAGTCATTTCTCCTCCTTTGTCCAGCAGGACCAGCACATTGCAGACTAGCTGCTAAATAACCACTCAGGGGTGGAAGAGACTCCCCCCAGCTGCTGTCTCTCATACCTTTCTCGCTCCCCTCTTTCAGCTCAGGACCAAAGCTCAGTGAGGACTTCAGAGCAGCGCCATCAGAGGAGATTTCAGTGTTGGCAAAGATGACGTGGTATGAATGAAAAACCCCAGCCTGGCTGTCCACACATAGTGGCTGTCTTAAAGTCACAAAGGCTTCAGAAGGCGGCCACCTCCTTCTGGTAGCACCCAGCCACCTGACAGGCTTTGCTGTGAGGAGAAAGGGTGCGTGCGGTGCAGGGCCAACCCTGCCAGCCTGGCAGGCCTTGGACAACGCCACGAGCTACGTTTATTCACTGCTGTGGCAGAAAACGCAGCCAGCTGTCCTTTGGGACAAGGAGTTGCAGGGCTCTGGGGAGAGGAGCACCAGGCACCTGCTGGAGTGAATTGGGCATGGCGAAGTGAGGGCAGGACAGAGGGAGGGAATAAACACCTTCCTCTTTCAGCAACGAAGCTCAGCTCAGAGCATATCACTGAACCTTACCAAAAGCTGCAGGGCCACCCAAAGCCAACGTAAGTGCCAGCTGGCACTGAAAGGAGAATCGTGTCCACGGCCCCATCTGGCTGTGCATTGCCATTGCCTCCCTCGTGCCAGCTCCAGTGCCAGTGTGGCTGGGCGGGCGCCTGGGCCACAGAACGGAGAACAGAGGAGGAGAGTGTTTCTATCACGGTGTCTTTCAGTTAGATCTGGTCCCTGAGCAAGCCAGCGGCATTCCTGCACACACGAGAAAGGCTGCCTGCACAGAGCCATACACACAGACCTGTTCCCTTCCCACACATCTGCTCTGCTGTCATGTGTGCCAAGTACCTGTGGTCCCGTAAATTTGGTTAATTTGGTTAATTAGCTCTCATTTGACATATTTAACAACTCTGGCTCATAGTCCTTATTAGGCACCACCTCTGGAGAAAAGAAACACATGCCAGTGAACACCGCTTGGCACTTGCCGTCTTTCTTCTCTCCAAAGGTCTGCCCAAGAGAAAGGAGGCTGGGCTGTGCAGACTGTGGGTCCGCAGCAAAGTTTTCAGTGCTATACGAGCCAAGGGTCGGAAGGGCACATCTGAGGGCTGCAGGCAGTGATCTGAGCACAGTGCACCTTGCCCAGATTTCAGTAGGAAAAGAGGAGTTTCCATGAGGGAGATGATAGGAAAGCAGAGTTACGGTGCATGCAGATGTGATTTCCCACTGCCTTTGCTGAGCAGAGTTTGTCTCATCTCATGATACACTTTGCCTCAAACAATTCCTAAATTGCCAGTTAGATGTGTAAATATTTAGCAATGTGTGAAACCACAAACATTCACATATCGCAGTGAATGATCCTGTAGGTGGCAAAACTGACAAACAAAAGGACTCCCACATTCTTACACTAACAAAAAGATCCCAAGTGCTTTAGTGGCACAGAAAAGTCCTTGGCCTCACTCTTGTAGCACTGAGTGGGGAGATTTTGCTTCTGCTTTTGTCTTTCCAGATAAGAATGAGAAACAGAAACTCAATAGAAACATCACGGACTTTTAAATTCATTTAGACTAGAGAAACCAAAAGGCAATGCCGGGCCTACAGGCAAAATGTCGTTTTGCGCAGAACCTTTAGCTCACGGGACATTGCTCTGCATGCCCCTGGTGGGCCTGGTTCTGCTCGGGGCTGCGCGCCCTGCCACGCTGGGCTCCCCAGAGGGGGGGCACGGGAAACCTGGGGTGGGTACAGCCTGCCCCGCATGTAAGCAGAGTGGGCTGCCTGATTCTCCTTAGAAACCTGGAGGACAAGCAGAGGCTGACGCGAGACACATTGTGCTGCTAACCACTTCAGCCCAGCCACTTGCAAGGACCCTGCTTCAGGAGACCACGTCCACACCCACATCCTGGGTTAAGTTCCCAATGGCCACGAGGCATGGCCAGCGAGGGGAGGACCGACGGGCTCACGGCAGGTTCTTGCTTTGGCACACGAAATGTTTCGGATTTCACTTTCAGAAGGGCAGGGGTTGTGAATTCACTCTTCATGGACACATATTTTACACTCGCATTGTGTCTTGTTTGCATAGGAGAGAAAGTAATAAACAAGTTCAGACACAAGCAGTCCTGAGGTGGGAACACAACTGTTGCCCCAGCGCTCAGGGCCCTGGAAACAACTGGAGCTAGCAGAGCTTCTCAGCACCCTGATGGAACCCTCTGAGTCTGGGCAACCGAGTCTAGCTCTGCTGGGGCTCCCTGGGTCAATGCCACACACGAGGCACCTCCAGCTGGCTGGGGAACCCTTGCAACATAAGGGACGTATCCGAATTGCCTCTTCCACAACATAAACCCAAGAGATGTTCAGTGAAAGGAAATGAGAGGGAGAGGGAAGGGGAGAGGAGGAAGGAGAGGAGGGAGAGGAACTTGCCCAGCATCTGCCCCACATGCGTGGCTGATAGGAGCTCTGTCACCTCAACCACTGCCTTCTGCTGCTGTTCAGCAGTTGTGAAAACACGAATACCCGGAGGAGCCCGCAGATCGCCATGCGCCCTGGCCCCTGCCACCCGCGGCCGAGGGTCCCGCGGGGCCGGGGGTCCCAGGGGCCGTGCAGGCCGCTCCCCCTCCGAACCCCCACCAGCGCCCGGCCAGCTCCGGCCCTCGGCACAGGGCAGAGCGATGCCGAGCTGGGTCCCCACGGCCACGCCGCTGTGCGTCCCCGCCGGCACCGGGGGCAGCCCCGGGCCCAGCGCCGCGCTCCTGGTCGGCTGCGTCCCCCGCCCGCCCGCCGGGCCCCTCTCCTACCTCCAGGAGCTGCACGTAGCTGGCCGGGAACCAGCCGCGCAACCCGTCCTCCTTCTGCCCTTCCCACCAGCCGCCGTCCGGCACCTGCAGCACCGTGATCAGCTCCCCCGCCGCGAAGCGGAGCCCCTGCCGGTGCCGCTCCCCGGAGAAGGGGTACAGCGTCTGGCAGCGCGACCCCGACATCCTGCCGGCGACGGGCACGGGCACGGGCACGGGCACGGGCACGGGCACGGGCACGGGGACACGGCCGCGCTTCGCCCGCAGCCGCCCCGGCCTCGGCCGCCGCTCCGCGCCCGCCCGGGGCGCCGCTGCCCGCCCCGCGGCGCGCAGGGCTGCGGGAGGGCCCGCGCTGGCCGCGCCCCCCGCCCGCCACGCCACGCCCATCCCCGCCCCGCCCCTCGCTCGCCTCGGCACGCCCCAGCGCCGCCCCGCCCCTCGCCCACCCCTGGGGCGGGGCGGCCGCCGAGCGCGGGAGGGGGCGCGGGAGCGGGAGCGGGAGCGGGAGCGGGAGCGGGAGCGGGAGCGGGAGCGGGAACGGGCGCGGGCCGGGCGCCCACGGGCACAGCCGGGGCGGGGCGGGGGAGGGGGTGGAGGGGGAGGGGAGGCCACTTGGGTGCGCTCCGCGTGACACCCGCGCCGGCGGCACGGCGTGTGCGTGTGGGAGCGAGTGAGGGACGCCGTGCGCGTGTGTGACGCGAGAGGCAGGGCGGGAGGTGAGAGACACCCTGTGTGTGTGTGTGCGAGGGCGCGAGAAACACCCTGTGCGTGTGTGACTGACGCTGTGTGTCCGAGGGACACTGTGCGTGACACCCGTGTGCTCGGCAGCCCTGCTTGTGTGTGTGTCACCGGGGGGGCAGACGCTGTGTGAGCCCCGTGTGTGCTGATAACACCCAAGTGTGTCTAGTGAGAGGCACCGTGTGTGTGACAGCGTGTCCGTGACACCGAGACATCCGTGTGTGCCTGTGAGAGGCACTGTGTGAGAGACACTTGGCGTGTCTGACGCATATGAGACACTGTGTGTCTGGCACCCATGCGTGTCTGCAGGAGACGTTGTGCGAGGCCCCCTGTGTGTCTGTAACACCCGCCTGTACGGCCCAGGGTGTCTGAGGCACCGTGTGCACCTGAGACACTCGCGTCTGTGTCAGACATGTCTGAGTCACCAGGTGTGTATTTGTGACACACACCCAAGTGTGTGAAATCCATTTTGCCTGAAAGGCATCGTGTCACATACCCAAACATGCATGAAACATGCATGTGTGCGTGGCACATCCCCAGGTGTGTGTGTGTCTGCAGCCCTCAGAGTGCACAACTCGCTCCACGTCTGCATGTCCGACTGCAGCATGTGTGTCAATTGCACAGGTGTGAGACACCTCTGTGTATGCGACACCCTGGTCTGTGTGACAACTGCGTGTGTGTGTATTTTGTTTATGAACACCCACTCCGTGTGCACAGCCTGCTCTGGGTGTGCACGGCTGACTCACCCTGCAGCATGTGTGTGATTCCTCTGTGTGTGCTTAAGGCACACCTGTCGTGCACGCAGGTGTGTATGAATGTGCGTGTGTATCTGCCCACGTGTGCACACCTGACTCACTGCACGTATGTAACGCGGTACCTGCCATATGTGTACGAGCACTGCTGTGGATGTGTGTGTGTGAAGCCCAGGCATACACGTATGTGCAAGTTGGTGCAGGGCAGGCTGCCTGACCTCCTCGGGGGTGTGTGGGTGTGGGTGAGAGTGTGTGCACGTACAAGACTCGTCGCATGGCACCTGAGACCTCCACGTGTGTGTGGGCGTACCTGGAAGGCCGGGCACGCATACCTGAATGACTGCACTGCGTCTTGGGTGTTGCTTATGGGATATGTGCGTATGTGTTTCTGTATGAGACTGTCCCGCAACTGCGTGTGAGAAACATCCTTGCATGAAGGTGTACGTATGTGCGAGACTCACTGGTGAGCCTGACTTACCGGGGTGCCCGTGAGCGTGGACCGCAGGCTGAGCTGCGTGAGTCACACCCACGTGTTAGCGTATGTGGCTCCCCCTGGACGGGTGAGGCTGGCTCATGCGGGAGACTGACCTGCATGTGTCCTACGGGAAACCGTGAGAGACCCAGCTGCACGTGAGTGACAGGGTGTTTGTGTGTGTGCGCCTGTGCATGCTGAGAGCCTCACTCCGGAGCGCCCGTAAGAATCGGTGACTGGTGCGACCTGCTGCGCCACAGGCGTGCATGAGGGTCTCACACATGTGCAACCTGCTGCACGCATGGTACCCATCAGTGGCGCGTGTGGCACGGGGCGGGGGGGGGAGAGGCTCGCTTCCGTGTGTGCAAGATTCTCGCCAGTGTCCGTGTGCAAGGGACAAAGTATGAGGAGTTGGACCGGCCGACAGGCGCCACACAGCGTAGCCAGGCCTGCCGCACAGCACCCTTTTGTCGTCAGTGGGCGGAGAGGGGGAAGGAGGCCACGAACCTGCTGCTGTACTGACATCGGTGAGGTGAGTGGGTCCTTTCCCCACTGACGGATGGGGGCCACACGTGCCCAGGGACCCATCCACGTCTCCTGTGATGCTCGCTCTGTTGATTGCCTCCCAGGCACACTGTGTCCACTGTGGGTGGTGTCCACATCCACATCTGTGGGTGTATCCACACCCAGTGTATTTGTGAGACCCTTAGGTGCATGCAAGGCTGTGAGCACTGAGCTCTGCATCCATGCATTTGGGAACCTCGTTGGTCCACAGGAGAGGCTTGCTGCAGTACAGGGGTGCGCAGCTGACTCCAGAATACACACACACACGTGTAAGAGTGCGCTTGTCTGTGTGTGTACACATCATTCATTCCAACGTGTGTGTGACTCAGTCCACTGTGACCGTGGCGAAAACTCACGATGTGTGCAAAATTCGAGACGTGTGGTTTGGCTCAGCCCGGCGCGTGGCACACAGCAGTAGGCACACACTGCATTTCTCTGCCGCTTGGTGAGATCCTTCACTCAGGATGGTTTGAGACGTAGTGTGCAGCTATAGAAGCCACAGCATATTCACGCACACTACTCTGGAGAGCACGAGATCGGTGCCAGTGATTCCCCCGTGTGCATTACAGACGTATACCCGTATTCCAGTACGTCACTAACTCCGCTGAGCTTTGATTCCTCTTGCGCGCATCAGTGTATGCGCACGACTCAACCGCGTGTCCCATTCTGTTACGCAAGAGCGCCTGCATGTGTGCTGCACCGTCGGGCATGGAGGTGCTCCCGTGACCACAACTGCTGTGTGACGCCCCTTGCCTGTTTGCAACTCCCTCGACTTGAGTGCGTACACGGCCTACCACAGTGCGTGCAAGTCGGCTGTTCCAGCTGTCTGTGCCCCCCCATGTGTATCCGCAGCCACGCGCTTGTGCAGCTCACTGCAGGGAGCGGGTGCTGTCATGGGTCTCGCACTTCGAGGCACGTTCCTCAGCATCAGGTGCTTCTGTGAGGCACTCCAAGTTTTGCACAATTTGTGGTGTTTTGCTGTGAGCTCAGTCCTTTCCACAGACCCCTTCTGACGACAGCTCCTGTAAGGCCTGTCCTGTTTCTGAGATTCAGATTCCTTTCTCTTCCATTATTCTCGTAGAGGAAGAGCCCCCCCTTTTCTCCTTTTGATTTGTTCTTGCTTTGCAATCAGTAGTGAGGAGCAAGTTCAGAACAACTACCCCCTTTTGTGCCCATAATGTGTCACTTGTGAGACATCATCGTGCCTCCCGGCCTGGGGCTGCACTGGCTTTTTATTTATGTGACACTTACTAGAGTATTTTTCTCTCTCTCTTTTCCTGGAATTTTACGAATTTGCAATGCCTTTTTCTTCGAAGTGAGTAATCAGGTAGCCTGACTGTAGCCTTTCTCCTGAACATTTCGGAAGGTGGCTTCCAATGTAGCTCATTTAGACAGGCTAAGTAGCAATCTGAGCTGAGCTCTTCAGGGTTTTTCCTTAGGATTCTTTCAACAGCTATCAGACTACTTTCCACAGTTCTATTTTTAATCCTCTGAATTCATGGTAAATTGCTTAAAATCATCCCCTTTTGATAAGCATTTAAGCTGATAACTATTGAACTATGATCCATTATGTGTTATTATCACACCAGCTGTGCCTCGCTTGGCAAAAAGCAACAGACCTGATGTCATGGCACACATCCAGGTACATCTATCAGCAGTATTCTCTAACAATGCCACTTATAGAGGGCAAGAACTGAAATTGAGCCAAAACCCCCGTATTTTTCTCCAGCATATACAAACCCAGCTTTGCCTATGTTGGAACACAGGCCCAAATAGTTTAGAGCTTTCATGTACAACAATGAATTTTACTCTAAATTTTACTTTTCTTACATTTAATGTTGCCAGAATACTAAAATTTTTTTTCTTTGGTTTATTCTTTGATCTTTTTTTCCTCTGCTATTTTTATACTTCCAACTTGTTCTGCTTTCTGATATTTTTGCAGGCTTTTGTCCTTCTTTGCATGAACTTTCTTGATGAGAAAACCTCTAGCATGGCTTCAGTCCTAGGGTTGTCCACTTTACGAAGCAATTACAAACTTCAGCTTTTCAGCAAGCAAGCCCAAATATAAACGCTAACTTCATCCTTATTCTGCATTTTTTTTCTAACCTTGTTACTACAGCTGCACTTTGGGGTGTCTGCAAATGCCCAGTCTGTGAACAGAAGGGCTCCGTTCCTGTCAGAGGATCCCTTTCAGCCACGGGAGGGATCTCTTGAACAGGTCCCATAAATAATCCTCATTTCATTGTGCAGGTAATTACATGGTTAGTTTCTCTTGAGATGTGTCTGGTCCTCCTCAACTTGCAAAACAGCTTTCCTTCCTGCACAGAGGGCAGCTCTTTCCAAAGCCTTAGACCCATGTTTGCTTCTGCATCATGTATTGTCTTTGTGGCGAAGGATGTTAAAGGGTGACATGTTCACTGTCTATGAGAAAAGTTATTTCTCAGGATAGAAAGCTTTTTTATCTAGTATAAGGTATCAAAGCCAGAGTCACTAGATGGAAGATACAGAAGCCATCCCAGAAACATGCAGATTTGCAACCTGAAGAATACCAGGCATTGAAATGAACTGCTCAGCTTTCAGTCTCAGCCTTGTTTTCCGCTGTCTGCTCCAGCTTAGCTAAAGCATCTTGGCTGGATGCAGGTGTTCGCTGGCCGGTATTCAACAGGTCTGACTGACTGAGCAACACAATCCCTCTGGCTATAAGATCTCTCCAAATTTATTTTCTGAGCCATCACAACTGTCATACTCACTCTGTCACCTGTTCTAGGAGGGTATTTGAGCTGGTTTTGGCTGGAATAGAGTTAATTTTCTTCACAGTAGCTAGTATGGGGCTGTGTTTTAGATTTGTGCCAAAACCAGTGTTGACAACACAGGGATGTTTTCGTTACTGCTGAACAGGGCTTGTACAGAGGTGAGGCCTTTTCTGCCTCTCACCCTACATATCATGGTTTTAGCTGGGAGTTTATTTTCTCCACTGCAGCTGGTGCAGTGCTGTGCTTTAGACTTCGTATGAGAATAATGTTGATAACACACCGATGTTTAGTTTTCACTGAGCAGTGCTTACACTAGGCAAGGATTTTTCCAGCCTCCCATGCTCTGCCACGGGCACAAGAAGTGGGGAGAGGAGGGGGAACAGCTAAGAGAGCTGATCCAAACTGGCCAAAGGGATGTTCCATGTCATATGACATCATGCCCAGTATATTAACTGGGGAGAGCTGGCCGGCGGAAGGAGCGATTGCGGCTCAGGGACTGGCGGCGTTGGTCGGCAGGTGTTGAGTAGTTGCACTGCTTGTTTTATTTACCCTAGGTTTCATTTTTCTCTCTCGTTATTTTAATTTTTGTTCTTTTATTATTACTACTATTATTATTATAAAAAACATTATTATTACCATTGTTACTATTACTATTTTATTTTCATTATTAAACTGTTCTTATCTCAGCCCATGACTTTTCTTGCATTTACCCTTTCAATTCTTTCCCCATCCCACCAGGGGGGAGTGAGTGAGTGGCTGCGTAGGGCTGAGTTGCCGGCTGGTGTTGAACACGACTCTATACCACTTAGGAATGAGAAACCAGTTATCAAGATAGTGTGACATGAACATATTCTGTGTTAGGGTGAGGTGAATCTCACCTTGAAAGGACCTTTTTCTCTCTGTCTTCTACCGAAGTGTCTAGGGTGAAGACCTCAGTCTTAAACATCTAACTTTTTAACAAACCTTAGTGTCACTGAAATGCTTTCTGTGAATGAGAAAGAGCCAACGTCATGTAACACTGTAGAGAGCCCCAGTTATGGTTACCCAGTCAGAGAGAATTTATTCTGTGATTTTACAGATTATAGCTGGAGCTTAAAATGACACCACTAAAACAAGCCCTGTGCAGATGGGCAGATTACCTGAGGAGGGACCTAGGAACGTCTTGGGAGTAACAGAAGAAAGTTCACATCTGACAGCTGCAGAAGCAGCATGATCAATGTTTTGTTTGTTTAAAGCAACATCTGACAATCTGTCTAGCCCATGGAAAAGAGCTGAATTACTCCTGCTGCCTTCACTGAAAAGATCCTGCAGAGCTCAAAATGAGAAAGGGTTTGCATAGGTGCATGGGAGGGGTTTAGTCACGATGGACTGGAGATTCACATGAATAACTGATTGGCCATACCTGTTTGCAAGACACCCAATGCCAAGAGATGTCCTGAGGCCAAGGGCCAGGAAACCACACGTAGCTCTGGACCTTTAACTGACCTTTGAAGTCTAAATAACTAGTAGAAATTAGTTCTGTTGCTGGAGAGAAAATGATCTGAGCCTTGTACACAGGAGATACTTCCAGTTGTTAAAATGCTTAAAACCGATAGATTTTGACGGAAGGGACCATTCCCAATGCTTTGAATAGCCAAGACGTAAGAACAGATACAGGAGCTCAGAACAGAATTTCATCTAGTCTCCAGTCTTCTTTCTGACAGCAACTCAAAGAGAATGCATAGAGTGGAGTAGAAGAGCAGGTCAACACGCAGCAGTGCTTCCCTTGAATACCCTCCCATCGTCCATCAAGCTCCAGTTTAGGGATTTCCTAAGCCAGATATTATTATCACACTTGGAAATCTAGGCATTCAGGACCTCAAACATTCCAAGGAGTGGACTCAGAGTTATGAGTCATGTTCATATGACCAAATATGTGATTCAACATAATTAAAAAAATGCACTTAATGATACAGAATGGCTTTACATTTGATTTCTGCCTTTCGGAGTGTTTCTTGTAGCTCTCCTGACCTTGGAAGTCCCCTTGTACAAGGTCAATTCTGAAAAGAAGATCAGATGTGCAGTGCCCTGCCTGGCTGTGGCCTTTGTAAAATTTAGTGATGTTCCAGGGCAGGTTTAGTCATCTTTGTCGTAACAGTGCCCAGAGCTGTACCTACTATTTTAGAGACAGACATAAACAAACGTAGTCTCTGTCTATAAATGGACAGCGGTATTACATGAACGAACAGCTTGTGGTGATTCACCTGAGACTAAACTGGATTTGCCTGCCGAGATAGTTCACCTGGAGAGCTGACTGTTTCCATTCACCTCCTTTCTTGGAAGCAGGCTGAGAATAACACACTGTTCCGATAACATCAGCCTACTTCCAGTCAACTTATTTCCTACTGAGAGGCAGGGCAGGTCTCACCCTGTTACATGACAGGCACATAGTTGGTCATACAAATGTGACTCATAACTCTGACTCTTCGCCTTAAAGTTAGGTGTCAACAGCAGCCATTTGTCACCAGCCCCTTGTCTGAAATGGTGATGCCATGCCTCGTCTCCAGCAGTTCAGTGTTCACCCCTCTCTTCCTGGGGCTCTGGAAAGCCTAAGTCACAATAACGTGCTCCTGTCAGCCTGCTGCAGAATTTCAGGAGACAACTTCCCTCAGTCCATCACTGCTATTCCTCTTCATGCAAACTAAATATGCAGGGCATATCCAGAGCATTTCATGGTGGTCAGGTTGCTCACAAAGAGGACAGGCCTGACTCTAGGCCACCTCAATGATTCCTAAGCATTTATATTGATTAGAGCAGATACTGTAGCCTTGTCCTCTCTTTCTCTAGCTCTTAAACACTAGGTCACACAGTTTTATTTATTGAATGTTTAACTACATGCTAAACGGAAAAGCCATTGAGAGGAAGAAAGGCATCGTCTATAAATCATAGTTTCAGTATCAGTAATAAGCAAGCTGTGGCCATTTGGGTCTCAACTGCTAAGTGTTATACAACAGCATAAGACAAATAGTTCTGGATCAAACCACAGGTCTGATTTACTGTCCTGTTTCCAGCAATATCTAATAGCAGAAGTCTGGGAAAAGGACAGGTGCAGAGAGATATTTCTGCAGAACAGCCTCTTGATTTCCAGCAAGTGATAGCTCAGATCTTCCCCAGTTAAGAGGTGGTATCTTGTATTTAATAGCTTGTTGCCATTACTTAGCGCACTTATTTTCTGAGCCCTTGCAAACTTTTGGCATCCATAAAATTCTGTAGCACAGGTTTCCAGTGCAGGCACTATATTTTGGAACGTGTCCCTTGCCGGTTCCATCTGAGGCAGTGCTGGCCCACAATCACAGGCACAACCCACCCACAGTGACCTTTGTACTGTCATAGTTGCACGGATGTCCAAACCTGAACCACTGAATTGAAAGTTACCTGCGCGCGGAGATGAGGGCATGAACCATCTAATTCAAGGGTCTTAAGGGACTTGCCCAAGATCACACGGAGAGGCACTGGAAAAGCAGGAAAACATCCCAAGAGGGCTCTGATGGAAGCACCTAAATCTTCCTTTAAACCTCCTTCTCTTTGGCTTAGTATCAGTCTTAGTGGTGTGATCTGGACTTGCCAGATCATCTACAACAGCTTGCTGGGTCCCAGAGCATCTGATCTTTTCTTTTAATCCAACAGAGGACTGGGCTTCTGGCCAGCTAAGAAGAGCAATCCAGCTAGGCAGTCCTCCAGCCAAACTCCCTCTGGGCATGCTAGCTTGGACATTGATATTTCACTGACACTAAGCTTCCCACTTCAGCATGAATTGCTCATTACTTGAATTCCATCAGGGATTTCTTATGTCATGAAAGAGCAGAGATTCTGCCTGAACACACTGAGCAGGACTGACTGCTTTCTGTGGATAAAGTTGCTGATCTGTGTATATGTGTGTGCCTATATCTGCAGGACATAGATGTCTCAGTGTTTTCCTCTCAATGGTGTCTCTGTTCTGCAACCATCTGTGTATAAAGCTGCTATTCTCTCATGAACAATGACTCATACAGGAAAGTCCCTAAGAATTAGGCAAGAACTGTGTTCATCCTGAGTAGTATGGCGATGAGGATTCAATCCCATAAACTCTTGGAAACTCAGCATTACTTTTCCCTTGACAGCTTTAATCTTTAAAATCTGCTGTTGCTGACACACATTTACAAACAACAGGTTGGCAGTAAACTGTGCCTGCAAACAGGCGCTGCAAGTCCACCTCTTGCTTCTGACAAAGACCCAGCACGGCACTGCTCACTGTGGCCAACCTTCTCCTCGCACCATTTCCAGTGAGGATCCACCTAGTGACTCTTCCACCTCCCACATTCTCCTCTGCCCCCACAGATGACTCTCTCTGGCCCTTTCCCTTGTATTTCCAGGCTACTCTGCATCTCTGCCAGCTGCAGTGGGTGAGTGAGAAAAAGTAGGGTCACTGCTGCTGGTGCCCTGCAAGCTACACCTGGAGCTGGCGCTGCCCAGAAGACTGTGGGGTTGGCTGTAGGGACTGTCTGGGGCACTGGGGCAGTAATCCACAGTGGTAACCGTTTTGATATTGGTATCAGAAAATCACAATGATCCTCACTTCATGTATCTAGTGAGGTTTGGGTACTTAGGAAATAGAAGAAAGAAAGGAAATATCCAGAAGATTTTATTGGAAAGTCTCCTGTGGCCCAAATGAGTACAGAAAGAACAGTTTCTGAAAATCAGGTGAGCTTGTCTGGCTAGTGGGGAAGGTTCTGCTTTGTGGCACCTTGTCCAGCGCTGTGGAAGGAAAAGGTTGCAGGGTTCTTATGTTCTCCGCTGACCCAGAGATATAACAGTCTCTGGGGATGCAGAGTAAGATGATCAAGAAAGTTTAAAACAAATGGTGACATATCCTAATAATGTAATTGAAAGACAACAAATAACCCCAGATATTTAGACCATACCCAGAAAACATGCATACAATAAATACAATTTTTCACTAGGATTAGAATTTTAATTAGAAATTTTATTCTCAAATTTTAAAATTTATCTCAGATGTTAGGTGATAAGCAAGGGTTAGAAGTGCTGATACACGAGAGGAAACATGCTCCTGTGAGTGAAACTGGGTGGCTGGAGTTGGGCAGAATGTTAAAATCAACAGATAAAATCAGAATCACAGAATCACAGACCGGCTGAGGTTGGAAGGGAACCTTGGAGGTAATCTGCTCCAAACCCCCGGCATGAGCAGGGACACCTAAAACAGGTCACCCAGGACCATGTCCAGATGGCTTTCGAATATCTCCAAGGACGGAGATTACAAATCTATGCTGTAAAAATATCATGGGTTTTCCCATGGGTTTTCTTTGTAGAGTTTGAGACTTTATCCCTGGAATCACCACTCTGAGGACTCACAGGCTGAAGGAGGTGATTTGATGGCTCACTTGGATGGTGCCCGAGACAAAGGCATCATTCCCATGCTATCCTTTCCCAACCACCACCCTTCCTGCTAGCTGTACAGCCCTGACCTTTCTGTGTTCCTCAGCCTTTTTAGTGAGTTGATCAGTCTTCAAACAGCAAAACTCAACTTTCGTCCTGCTGGATTAGTGAGTTCAACTGAGTCAGTGAAAAATGTAGACTGGAAGGCATGTCAGAGGCCTTGAGTCTAATCTCCAGAGCTCGATGAAGTTGCTCAGGACCTTGTCCACATGTATTCTGGAAATCCCCAAGGATGGAGATTCCACAACCTCTCTAGGCAGCCTGTCCCAGGGCTGCACTGCTCTCATGGTAAATAATGTATTCCTTTTGTTGAAAAACAAATGTCCCTGGTTTGTAACATGAGACCATTGCTGCTTGTCCTTTAACTGTGGACTTGCAGAAAACGCTTGGATGCATCTTAATTCGCAACCCCCTTTTCAGCAGTGTTAGTCCGCAGTTAGATCCCGCGCTGGCCTTCTCTCCTCCAGGCCAAACGAACCCAATTCCCTTCGCGTCTCCTCATATGGCACGTGCTCCAGCTGACCGATACTAGGGGCTTTTGTCGGATCCTCTCCCGTATGTCAACATCTCCCGTGTGATGGGGGACTGTTCCCAAAACTGAACACAGTGTCGCAGATGCGGCAGAGGGGAATAATCACATCCCTCCACCTGCTGGCTGTTTGCCTCCTACTTACCGGCTACCGACTAACACAATCCCATGACCGGGTAGCATTATTCCTGCAGGGGAGCACTGCTGACACAGGCCCAACTTGTTTTCCATCAGAATCCCAAGGCCTTTTCAGCAGGGCTGCACCCTAGCAGTCAATCCCCAGTCTGCACCGATGCATGGAGTTGTTTTGTCCCAGGTTGAAAATATAAAGAGGATTTATTATGCCATAGAATTAGAACAAATGTATGAGGTGAATTAGACCAAATTTATCACATGATTAGAAAGGGTCAGACCTTGAGTCCTCTTGTGCTTGCTAATACAAGCAAGGAGCAATGGTGGCACACGGGCGCCCAGTTTCATACCTGAGAAACCTCGGTTTTCTGCAAAAAGTTTTTAGAGCTCTGCGAGGCCTGATGTCAGTCACAGACATAAGCAAAGGGGCTGTAACTCTCAGCACAGTTTTTCCTAGCAAAAGCCCCTGCAGGCTTGAAAGGGAATCTTGTAGGGCACTGGAATGAATCCCACTTCCAACCGTTCCCCCAGGACCTCAAAGGAGCAGCAGGCACCATGCCTAGAAGGGATGAGCTTTGTGTGTGCATGGTGTGTTTTTAAATCAGCATTTTAATCCTCCTTCTGACTTCACAGATAGGCAAACTAGTAAGAGTTATTCTTAGGATACATCGAGGTATGACACAGCTCCAGCTCTTAATAAGCTTATTTGTTACTGATCTAAAATAAAGAGTCTGTCTTTTTTTTTCCCTAAGTATATTTCATGATACCTCTGATTCAACTAAATGAAAATTAGTACATTTCTTGTTCTTAAATAAATAAAGCTTGTTTTGAAAACCTAGCAGTTATCCTATTTCAATTTCCTTCCATCTTTCTGGTCTTATTTTTGGAGGGGAGGGGTTTGTCCCCTCAGTCCCTCTCCTATTTTACAGAAACTGTCTGCTTCTCTTCAGAATGCTAATACGTGCCTGCGTGTCTAATAAATTTAGTGGCAAGACCTAAGCAGAGAGATACAGAAATACAAACGTCTCTGAGCTGGGAATAGTCTAGAGTTGCCCACTGGAACCGGGCAGTACAGACCTGCCTTCGAGTCCCTGCCAGCCTCTGGAGGCTCAGTGCCTCTCTCCTGTCTTCTCAGTCTCTCTCTGAGTGGAGATACTTGGCTGAGCTGTGAGCAATTTTTGAGGAGCAGATGACACGGATGTTCGCTCTCATTTCCACATTTATAGCTAAGGTGAATGCATGGCCTCATTTTATTTTTTTTCATCAGCCTAAGAGCAAGTCAAGCCTTTGGCCTGAGCATTGTTCAAACCATCAGCCTGGACAGTGCACTCTGCCCCTTCGCAGAGGTGCAAGTAGCAGAAAGACCTTCACCTCTTCTGCCTCTCTCCCAGAGCTGTCTTGGGTGAGCAAGGAGGCATGTTCTGTGGTCACACAAGGAAGGTAGTTATGGTAATGTATGGCCAAAACACCTAGCCGACTGTTTTACTGAAATACTCCTGCAGAGAGACAGGCGATCACATGAATCTTCCTACTGCTGAGCATCATGCCAAGAAAAAGCCAGTGCTGGTTGAGGGGTAATGCTCACACATCTGCTCATGCCATTACCACTCCCTTCCCGGTATGCTGGGACAATCAGAGGACTCAGAGGGCTCTGTGGATCTCATAACAACTACAAAGCATATCTAGAAGCTTCTGAGAGTGCAAAGAAATTTTCAGACAAAGGCTTTTATTTCAGCTTTATAAATATGTTTGCAACCATCATCATATTAAAGAAAAAATAGCCTTAAAAACCACTCCTGCAGAACAAAACTCCCATGCAGGAGCTGTTTCTCATTCTTTCAATTTTACTTCCTTTATGTCCAGATAAGAGTACTGAGAACAGGTTTGTACTCAACAAAAGGATAAACCCTGCTAATCTACTGATTTGCCTGCTAGCGTTGTGCTTATCGCAGCAGTGCACGGTGGCTGGGGCAGACGCGGTCCTAATGCACGCAGCTGTGCAAGGACAACCCTCTCACGGCGTGTGAGAGGTGGGCAGCCCCAGCCAGCTTCAGGGGCTGGACCCGACGACAGGTCAGGTCACAGGCTGCTGTGTTTGTGACCGGGCTGTCTGTCCACATCCACCTCTGGCAACAGAAAATGCCATGCTGAAGGATGTGCAAGCTAGAGCCAAGGGCGGCAGGTAGCCATGGAGCAGGGGAAAAGCAACAAGAAGATGATTTTTGTCAGCTTGACAGGCAGTGAGGGCAGACCACGGCTGATGGGGCGTTAGCAGGCAAAACATTGGAAAGCTGGGCCTGTCATGAAACACCCTGAACATGAAGGGGAGGGTGACGGGGCGGGAGGGACGTGGGATGCCGCAGCAGTGGTGGCAGGGTATAAAACACAGGGGAAGGGTGATGGAAACCCAGACGGAGCACAGTGTCTGAGAACATCTGGCGCAGGTGAATACACAGGAGAAGAAGGAATGCCGTGGAGGTGAGGAGGAGCAGGCCACTGCGCACTGCACGTAAATGGGAGGAGGCAGGAGCCTTGACAGTGTGACCGGCTTGCTTGTAGTGATGTGTGATGGTGTGATGACGCATGGCGATGCGTGATGGTGTGATGCATGATGGTGTGGTGATGTGTGATGGTGTGGTGATGCATGATGGTGTAGTGATGTGTGATGGTGCGGTGATGCGTGGTGACGCGTGATGGTGTGGTGATGCGTGATGGTGTGATGGTGCGGTGATGTGTGGTGACGCGTGATGATGTGGTGACGCGTGATGGTGTGATGGTGCGGTGATGCGTGGTGACACGTGATGGTGTGGTGACGCGTGATGGTGTGATGGTGCGGTGATGCGTGGTGACACGTGATGGTGTGGTGACGCGTGATGGTGTGATGGTGCGGTGATGCGTGGTGACACGTGATGGTGTGGTGACGCGTGATGGTGTGATGGTGCGGTGATGCGTGGTGACACGTGATGGTGTGGCGATGCGTGATGGTGTGATGGTGCGGTGATGTGTGGTGACACGTGATGGTGTGGTGACGCGTGATGGTGTGATGGTGCGGTGATGTGTGGTGATGCGTGATGGTGTGGTGATGCATGATGGTGTGATGGTGCGGTGATGTGCGGTGATGCGTGATGATGTGGTGACGCGTGATGATGTGATGGTGCGGTGACGCGTGGTGACGCGTGATGGTGTGGTGACGCGTGATGGTGTGATGGTGCGGTGATGTGTGGTGACACGTGATGGTGTGGTGATGCATGATGGTGTGGTGACACGTGATGGTGTGATGGTGCGGTGATGCGTGGTGACGCGTGATGGTGTGATGGTGCGGTGATGGTGTGGTGATGTGTGATGGTGTGGTGACGCATGATGGTGCGGTGATGCGTGGTGATGGCACCTGTGTCTGGAGGCAAAAACCAGACGGAGGAAAACGGCCAGGGGCACTGGCCGTCACCTGGGCACGACTGCCCAGCTGAACTCGGCCACCAGGCAAGGTCCGGCTCTACAGACGTTTTATATATAGACGTTTACAAATTAAAAAACTGAGGCTGTTGATGTGCTCCAGAACATTTCTATCTTTCAGAAATAGACTCTTTTTTCACGTAGACAATGACGAGCAGCTCAGCAGAGGCCGGCGAGACAGCGCAGGGCCTCCCCCCGCGTAAGGGGCTACGGGCTCGAGGGGCTCCGGCCGCGGGGGCTGGGGCGGCGGCGGGGGCTGGGGCGGCCGCGGGGTAGGAGCGCAACGCCCGGCGCCTCGGAAGCGGAGGTGCTGGGCCGGCAGAGCGCTCGGCAGGGCGGGGCCGCCCCGGCGCGGCGCGGCGCGGCGCGGGGCGGGCGGGGGCTCGGCCCTGGCCCCGCTCCGGGAGGGAGCGGCTGGGCCGGGCCGGGCAGCCCCGATCACCGAGACCCGGCCCCGCACACCGAGACCCGACCCCGCGCTCGGTGCGGCCGCGGCAGCCCCTCGGGGTCCGGGTGGGGCGGGGCGGCACCCGCCCGCTCGTCCCCGCTGCGGCCGGCGCATTCGCGGCTCCCGCTGCGGCGCGGACCCGCCGCCTGCTCGCTGCGGACGGGGGGCTCCGAGGGGACGGGCAAGGCTGCGCCGCCGCCTGCGGGGCCTAGCAGGGTCACCCCCTCCGCACATGGAGCGGAGCCCCCCCCCTTCCCCGTACACACTGCGTGGGGTAGATCCCCCCCCTCCCCCAACCCCCCGCACACTCTGCGTGGAGCCGATCCACCCCCACCCACCCACACTGCGTGGAGCCCCCCCCCCCCGCTTTCCCCGTCCCCACGAAGTTGCGCCACAGGCGGCAAAGGCAGAAGAATGAAGGCGTTCAAGCCACAGGCATTGTTACAGCCTGACGGAGGGATCTTCTGCGTATTTCGGCTTTAACTGTTACCTCCTCTCAAGCATGGAAGCTGGAGGCACGGAGAGCCAGCAAGGAGGGTGTCCCATGCCCTGGGTGCCCTTTTCCCTGCATAAGGGCATTACCTGGGCCTTGGGAACTGCCGCTGTACGCTCTGCGTCCCTTCACCAACGCGCGCTGTCAATCTCACAAGGAATTGATAGTCCTCACAGTCACCAGAGAATCGCCCAGGCTTGTTTTTATTTCTTGTAGCTTCTACTTAGGGTTGGCTGAATATGACCAGGCCAAAGATCAGTGACATGCACGCTGAATTACTTGAAGCCAGCAATATCTCTGTTGGATGCACAGAAGTGTATACTGTGAGGAGGCCTGCTGCAGCTTTGTTCAGGGACCTCATTCCTCTGATTTCTAAATATAAAAAGGAAGGCAATGTAGGGATTATTGGAGCAATTGAATTATTTGTGGGGTTGCTTCAGGTCTGTGGCTATTGCATATATTCTGCCATATTACTGGTAAAGAACAAACATCTCCCAATTCTGCTGAAAGACCCAGATTCTTAATGTCGCTCATGTCTGGCCTGTCTCGTCGGAGGCACCAAAACAACTTTCAAAAGCCACTGGTTTTGAATAAGTGCCAATTTCTGGCCTGCCTTTATGAGGATGCTGGGTGCAAGACCGGGAGGAATGCAGCTGCGGCTGCCAGCTGTTCGGGCAGAGATCTTTGTGCACCTGCTGCATAGGAGCGGTCCCGCCCTGCAGCTCCCCGACTCACCTGGCCTCCAGTATCACGGCTTTTGGCTCGCAGTTTGTTAACCTGACTTTCGGCAATGTCCGCTCGTTCTTCAGCCTCTTCCAGCTCATGCTGGGTCTTGCGGCATCGTGAAAGATTAGTGTTTGCCTGTTCTTCCTGAAAGTCATGTAGTGCCATCAGTGGCGCAGTCGTGGACTGACATTGCCCCGGTACCGTTAACCCAACGCCCCGTGGCTGCTGCACCTCAGTAACATCACCTGCTAGTTAACCCTCACAGTCACAACCCCACATTGCCAGCACTCCGTGCGTTTCTAGCTAGTGCTGTCAACAACATGGGCACTTAGCTGGGGGCAGAACAGTTAATCCTACTCAGTTCCAGCTGGGAAAATTGGCTTCTGTGGCTCCAAAAGTGCAACAACTCCAGGATAATTACAGCTGTGCGTGCTCTGTTGTGAGCCACAGGTCTTTACAAGGTAAGGAATATTCAAAGGCTGTGGCCATAGCTGCCCTGTCAAACTGAGTATTCAATTAGTTTAATGAACTTGGGAACTGTGGAAATCCCCACCCAGGGCCCACAGAGATTTAACAAATCCTGCACTCACAGCTTCCTCTGCCTGTTTCTTGTATGCTTTCACTTTTAACTGCAGCTTGTCCACCAGGTCCTGGAGCCGGAGAATATTTTTCTTATCCTCTTCAGACTGTGGGAAGTGAAAATCAAGTCAACCTCAAAGACGGACTGAGGTGTTTCATGTATGAGGGCAGAGGGTTTGAAATACCTGGTAAGTGAGCTCCTTCAGCCTTCGTTCATACTTGTGAGCGCCTTTAAGTGACTCTATCCCTTGTTTCTTCTCAGCATCAAGCTCATTTTCTAACTCATTAATCTGAAACACAGTATCATGGTGAAGACAGCAAGCTGCCAAGAGTGGCTGCTGGTCATGTTGTAGGATGCTGGGAACCAGAGTTCTGCAGACTAAAGCTGCAGAGAAAGTGCAGGGCAGCTTCCTGCAGCTGCCTCTTGGGGCCAGACTAGCTCCACGCTCAGCATGCTGTACTAGTAGTGACACGGCGTGTGAATCCATAGTTATTTATAGAATGAACTTAGCTGTGCATACCTGGGGCATTTATAATAAAAATTAGGCTTAAATCTGTCAGATAAGAGGAAATCAAAGCAGGGAAGGGAGGGTTCTGTTAATGTTCACCAGGTAAATGGGGAAAACCTGTTTCATTTGTGACCTCCAAGTCCAGCTTATCCTCATGACTAGCCCCTAACAACCTGTCATAGCTCCGTGCCTCTTCTGCAGTGTATATAAGTCAAACCTGGACACCAACGTTTTTATTTCAGCCAGGATATCCCCTTTCAAAGCTAAAAGCACTTACTTCCCCATCAGCTGTGCTGTATTTTGGAACAGGAACAGCTGAAGAGCGCAGCGAGTGAGTCAGGTGAATGGTCCGTCTAGTCCAGTGCTCTGCTGCGGGGGGTGGCAGCAGCATGCACTGTTTAGGGACAGCATGGAAGCCTGGGCACTATCTACTCCCCTCACACTTGTCCAGCTTCCACAGTCATTAGATTAGAGGTGCAAGATGGCATATCTGTGCCTGTTCCCTTAAGTATGTCTATAAACCTGCTGATTTCTAATCCCTTTTTGAACCTCCTGCCATCTGCCTCCACAGCCTCCCATGGCAGAAGGTTCAGAATTTCACTGACCACTCCATAAAGTATTTCCTTTTATTTCTTTTAAACTGGTCTCCAGGTGAAGATATCCCTGCATCGTGTGTCCTCACTTCCCATATTGTGCATTTTGATGAATAACCATTCAGAATACATCTCGGTCACTGCTGTCATGATTCTGTAAACTCTGACCTCACGCCCCTCAGCCATTCCTCTCCAAACAGAAGAGTCCTAGCCTTGTTTGTCTCTCGTTATAAGGCTCCACCCACTCAGCTGCCATTCCCTGGCTGCTTCTCTGTCAGGTCCTTCTTGAGTCGGAGAGACCAGAACTGCACGTGGTACATTTAATAAAACGGCAAGTGATGCTCTCTGTCTTGTCCTCAGCACCTTTCCTAATGAAGCCCCAAATTTTTTCTCTTTTGGGTTTTTGCTTCTACTACACATTGAACAAAGAGTTTCTGAGGCCTGTCATGGATGATACTGAGGTCTCCTGGCTGAGCTGTAATTGCCAGTTCCAAGTTCAACCCCAAGTAAGTATGTTTTAAACTATTTTTCCCTAGATAAGTTACTGTATATGTCTGCCCTGATGTTCGTCTGCCGCCGTTTTTGGCCACTTGGTTTTTATGAGCTCATTCTCAAGTTCCTCACCCACTGTGCAACGCTTGATTACTCAGTGTAACTCCTGTCAAACCCACCGGAGATACCTGGGGTTGTCCCTGTTGTAACCTTCCCAAGAGGTTCCAGCAACCAAGGGCCCACTCAGGAGCTTGACCTTGGCCTACCCTAATCTTCACCATACCCTCGCCTGTAGTTTCTGGAGTTGCTTCTTTCCACCCTTCAGTGCCAGTTGCTCGGCTTCATCCAGGCGGTGCTGCAGGTCCTTCACCGTCTGTTCCAGATTCCTCTTCATCCTCTCCAGGTGGGCGCTGGTGTCCTGCTCCTTCTTCAGCTCTTCGGCCATCATGGCTGCCTGGTTGTAGTGCACAGCTCTGTTACGAATATGCCTCCCTGTCCCTGGCAGTTCTGTGCCCTCCCTGGGAGCGATGCCCAGCTTCGCATTTGTGTACGGCTCCCCACATCCTCAGCCAGTGCCCATGGCTACGCTAAGGGTCTGTCGTGTAAAGAGGATCCCTCTTCCTCAGTATCTGTATTTCTAAAACTACTTTACCTTGGAGAACAGGCAGGGTCAATGACAAGAAAAAAATAATTAAGGTGTGCAAATTTTTCAAGAGTCAGTGGAAATTAGGGGCATCCTGAAGTATCACCAGCTAGCACTCTGCATCTATGGGCTCCCAAATGATTTTTAATATCTGGCCATTTGGTGCCTGAACTTGCCAAAGAGTCAGACTCCTAAGCAGCTTTTGCCAGTAAAATAGCCCCAGGTATCTCAAACTACAATGAAAAGCTTGTGCCTGCTGACATCTTCAGCACCCGGCATGGATGGCTGTCACCAGCGTGATGGGGCAGAGAGGGCAGAGAGGAGCCTGCGGTTCTGCCGCTGGCAGGAACCAGAACTAGACGCAGCACTTCAGGCCCAGGTGCACCGTGACTTGATGCAATAGTGTAATCATTTTCTGTTTAATTTTCATACACCCTTCCTAGATTGTCCTAAGATTTGTTTCTTCTGTGGAACTGCAGCCTTGTTTAAATGAAACACATCTAGTCTCTCTTTTTATTTCTTACATGTCTAGCATTTGTATAGAAGCACGTATGATTTTAGTCTTAATTTCTGCTTTTCTGTGCTGTGCCTAAACAGTACTTGGTTCAGGCTACCCTTTTCCTGTTACAATTTTGCCACCATCTGTTCTATCCTATCTATTACATTTATCCTGGAAGCAAAAGTGAGTGTGGGTATGGGGAAGGGGAGGCAGGATACCTCTTCAGTACTGACTGCTGGCAGAACATGAGTAGAGGAGGTCTTCCAAGGCAAGCAGCAGGGCAGAGGCTGTGTGAGGCTTGTGTGGGAGGGACTGTGTGTCACCAATATTTTCTGTTCCTGTGTTAAAGAACTGGTTCTCCTCCACGTGATTGCTGCTTTTCTAAAGTGTAAAAGTGGCTACAGTATTATAAAATGAAAAAGAGGCAAGCAAGAGGACTCACATCTGTGATTGCTTTCTTTGCTTTCTCCTCTGCATTTCTGGCTTCCTGAATGCTGTCTTCAACTTCATTCTGTAAATGGGTAATGTCCACTTCCAGTCTCTTCTTGGTGTTGAGGAGGCTTGTGTTCTGTTGGGACAGTCCAAAGACAGGTCATTCCCACCCCATTTCATGCCACTCCCACATGCCTATTTTAAAGGAGATGCCAAATACCTGTGAGTGGAGGAGCTGCACTCGCTCACTGGCATCCGTCAGCTCCTGCTCAGAAACCTTCCGGGCTCGCTCTGTCTGCTCCATAGCAGCTCGCATCTCCTCCATTTCTGTTGTTATCAGATTGTTCCTACGCTCTACCATAGCAAGCTGCTCCTTCAGGTCATCATTCTCTCTCAAAGCATCATCCAAATGGACCTGGGAATCCTTTAACAGTGAAAGCACTATGAGGCTCAGGCAAGTAGAACGAGTGGAAAAGACCTGTAGGACAGTAGCCCTTGTGGTTCCTACCTTGAGTTGCCCTTGCACGGATTTGAGGTGCTTCTGTGTCTCTGCTACCTGACAGTTGGCATGGTTCAGCTGTATTTCCATGTCATTCAGATCTCCCTCCACCTTCTTTTTCATCCTCAAAGCATCATTTCTGCTTCTGATCTCAGCATCCAGTGTGGTCTGCATAGACTCTAATACCCTCTGGTGATTCCTCTTCAGCTGTTGAATTTCCTCATCTTTCTCCGCACTCCTTCTATCAGCATCTGACTTCACCTGGTTCAGCTCCAGCTGAACACGTAAGATTTTTCCCTCTTCATGTTCTAAAGAGCCCTGTCAGGGTTGAAATAATATCATTTGTCTCTCTAGTGTCCGTTACTGGGAAATGCCCATGCAGAATTCTGGCGCTCTGCAGGCAGTAACACAGATATATTTGCCTTACTGTGGACCTTTAGAAAAGGCCTAGCACTGAAAAAGCTGACTGCGATTCCCATACACAAGAGTCGTTATACCTCAGCTGGATAATAATCAGTGATTTAGGAATAAGACTCCTTAGGAAAATTCCTCTAATGCCACAAGGCCTGGGCCCTGAGGGCTATGTTGACACTGCAGAGATAACAAAACATGTGAAAACATAAAATAGGACAGCCAAGCCTCATGCTCAGAAGAAGCTTGCCTTCTCTTGCAACTCCATGCTGAATTCTGCTTAGGGGTTCTGCACTTAGCCCCACCCTGGTGACTGTGTGGGCATGTTCCCCTTCCATACAGCCTTTTCTCTCTGATGCTCATATCATCTTGCTTCAGATGTCTGGGAGTTAAAAGCCTGAGGCTGGATCTTTACATTCAGTGGACAGAAATAAGCACATCCAGAGAATGAAACAGTTGATGTAACGTTGGCATCCCTTTTAAGAACAGACCCTCCAGAGATGCCTGTTTCTCCTTTTTGACTCTAGAATGAGCCTATGGTGACTAATTCAGGATTAGATTGATGACATTTAGATGCATAAATTAGAGCAGATGGATTTGCCTGGCTATTATAACTCTTGCTCCTACTGCCTGCCCATCTAGTGAGATCTAAGGATTAGCGATGTCAGTTGTTTTTACTTTTTTTTCTACCTAAGGGGAGTTACAAGAGAAAATCAGGTGAGGCTCTTCCTGGTGGTAGTCAGCAAAAAGAGAAAAGGCAGCAATCAAAAGCTGATACAAGGCAAATCCTGACTGCATATAAGGATAAAAATGTTTTCCCATGAGAATGATGCCGCATTGGAAAAGGCTGTCCAGCAATACTGTGAAATTTCCATCCCTGGAAATTCTAAAGCCTTCTTAGACCAGGCTTTGAGCAACCTAATGTAACTTTGAAATTAGCCCTGCTTTGAGCAGGAGGTTGGACTGAAGACCTCCAGAGATCCTTTCCAACCTAAGTTGTGTTTCTTTGAGCTATGCCCTAGGTATACCATGGGTAGCTCCATGAAATGCTCTCAGAGACATTTTGTAGAGAATTGGATATGGTCAGAGAGAAGTAATAAAGGCTTTTCCAAGAGACACTCAGGGCAGATAACAGAAGGCAGAACCCAGACAAGAGGGAACTGAAGGAACTGCAATCTAGCATAGATTGGGAAAAAAAGGTAAGATTTAAAGTTACAAAGAGCTGAGGGGTAGCCAAAGACAGTAAGGAAGACTGAGAAATCATGGAATTGTGGGATCTGATATGCAGCTTGTGTCAGCAAAGCATGTCAGTGTACCAGTGGCACCTCCAAGGCTCAGCTGATCCCTAGCAACCTCTCTGTGCTCATCAGAGCCCATGTTCTGTGAACTGACTCCTCTTTCGATGTCTCACTGGCTCCCATTCATTGAAGCTGGAGGAACTGAAGAAATATATCTTAATTCTCTTCAACGTTCAGCTTTCTTTGAACAGGAGGTGACATTGAGAAGACTTTTAAGTATGGATTAGACCTGCTCTGAAAACATGCCTGAGTAATTTGACTAGAAAACAAAAACTGTCAGAGTTTTGAAATACAAATGACCTTTCCTCAGCCTTTCACAGGAGAAAATTCAAAGAGGTGGTGCAAAATGAGCTCAATTTTAGTCTGGGACTGAGTGTTTTTGTGCATGTTAACACAGCGAAGAATGCCACATTGGTACAGGAGAGGAGCAGTTCCTATGGTATTTGCTCTGCTTGTGCTTTTGTACTGCACCTTGTGCGTTGTGACAGTATTAGGATAAACAGGAATATATAATATCCAAATTTTGTCCATTCGTGGTCTCTCTAAGAACAAGCCCCTTTACTGAGGACACTTGCCTCTGCTTCTTCTAATGCTGCTTGAAGCTCACACTTTTCTTGCTCAGTTTGCTTCTTTGCTTTCTCCAGTCCATGGTTAGTTTTTCCAGATTCAGCAATCTGTTCAGTCAGATCAGAAATTTCCTCTGCAACACAGAAAACACACACACTTACCTCATCTTAGATAATGCTGTGTGGCAATGGGAGTGATGGAAGAGATAATGATGTAACATGATGCAGCAGCAAGGGGGAATAATAGGCCTTGTCTCATGTGCAATCTTTATTTCTAATTATCTGGTATTTCCAGTTCAGTGTGCAATTTGAAAATGAGAGGGACCAACTGGAGTGAGCTCAGAGGCTAATATCAACTTCCTCTGGACAGTGGAATTACATCTCCAGAGACAGTCCTGTCTGACTGGTCTCCTCATCCTCAGATACTCCCCAGGAATCATTCAGCTCACTAAAGGGAACTGAGTTGTGTTTCCTTTATACAGTTCATTTGCATATTAAATGAAAATTTGTTGTGCCACAGCTGCACTGTTCTCTAATAATCAGGAGATAGACAACAGGCCTCCAGATTTTCTCTAATGTCAGTGACTGAAGTGGTCTGAAAAAATAGAGAGTCTGGTTTCATCATAATTTCTGTCCATTCAGTTAATTTAGTCCGTATCCATGAATGGGATTATGATGGTGTGAAGGAGAGGGAATACCATGAGAAAGTAGGATGCTGTAATGAGATGTAGGCATGTGCTTACGTGTGTGACTTTGTGATCAGATTAACAGGAAAGTCACCTAACCTGAGCTTTGTGTGAAAATCATAAAGACCAAGATCTTGGGCAGGGGCAGAGCTCTGGTAGCCCAGAAACGTGAAAGCATCTTAGGACTCATGGTTGATCCCAGCTGATAGAGATCTGAACTTACGCTGGAGGTTCTTGTTCTCCCGTCTGATAGTCTCAGCCTGGTCAACCATTTCTTCATAGGCATTCTTCATCCGGAAGATCTCAGTGCTAAGAGAGCGAGACTCCTTCTGGACAGCTTCCAGCTCAGCCTGACTCTCCTGGTACTTCTGCTTCCATTCAGCCAGGACCTGGCGTGACAGGAGCATAAGAATGACGCATTCTGCAACACTCCTGTCTCTGCATGTTTGCAGGACGAGAACCCAAGAGGCATGGCCTGTCTCACAGTCTTCTGCTTTGGACTGTTCTCTGCCTGTGACAATCAATTCACTGTGATACGTACTCTGGCTGTTTTGGTGGAAGCTACTTAAATTATCCTCTTCAGCCAGCACTGGTGCACAGCCCAAGCTCTCAGGCAGGAGTTTGGTTTGACACAAGCCTGGACACAATGTGGTTAGTCCGAATGAGGCTGTATGAGCCTTTTTACTATTGCAGGAGCCAGTGGTCTTGCACTCAGCCCACAAAGAAAGATTGTGTTTTATGGGTTGTCTCCTGAGTTTGATAACACAGCCCTTCAGGGCATCTTTTTCATCACGTTCACCTAATCCACTCACACAAGGCTGGGCCAAGGCACAGGGCTGTGCAGTATCACCTGGTCAAACAGTGTTGATTCTTTTAAATGTCACTAAAGGCAGTGAGGGCTGGAACTGTGTAAAGGAGTCTAAGGCTCTGCCTAGCCCAAACACAAGGCTGGCAGACTAGCACCAGGTGAAAGTCAGGGCTTGTTAGGGTGCATGTGAATACTTGGTTAGTCTGCTTGATCAAAGGAGGTATGGATCCCCCAAGTCTCCCTCATGAAGACTTCACGCTTTTTAAAACTATCAGAAAGCTACTTTATTGTTTGCTGCGGTCATCTGGGGTTACTCGCACTGTGACATATTATTACTATATGTCCTGTTATGTGCCCTTTACCATAGCTTTGCTTTGGATAAAATGTAATTTATCTCACTGTGAGTGCAGAACTTTTATAATTTCATAATTTGGCCTGGCCTATCAAACATCAAACAACGTTCAGGTCTGGCAGGCTCTTTGAATGTACCTTGTCAAAATTCTTCTGCTTTTTATCAAAAGCTGCACAGGCTGAATTTGACCTCTCCACATCAATCATGAGGTCATCCACTTCCCCCTGCAGCCTCTGCTTTGTCTTCTCCAGTGAAGCACACTTTGAGTTGACAGCCTCAATCTGCTCCTCGGACTCCTGCAGGCGCTGAGCAAGCTTCTTTCTGCAGGATGAGACAATCAGCGCTGAGAGAAGGAAAATTCTGACATTCTAAGAAAATGTCAGGAGGGGAGTTTGGCATGGGAGAGATGGGCAGAGAGAGTGACACAGAAAGCTGTGATGGTGTGAACAGAGAGCATCGATAGAAGCCTGGGATGACACAGCACACTGGAGCAGTGCATAGGCTGGGAGAATACTTACCCAAGGGGTAGACTATGCCAATGTGGAGGGGAACCAGAAACACACTTTGAATGTTGGCAGTGGCAAAATCAGAATGGTAAGTGTGATTTTTCAACTATTATGATTAAGTCCTTAGTTAATGCACCGGAATTCTCCTTTCTGTAGACACTCCCAAGCCTCTACTCCTTCTCCTCCTTTAAACCACTACTCGCTCCCCTTTTCAGACCTCTGCATATTCCCACTACAAGTGTATTCTGTTTTCCTCCAGTGCCTTCTCACATTTATACTTAAATAACCTACTTGCTCCAGACCATCCCTCCACGTACTTGGCCTCCTCCAGCTCCTCCGTGCGCTGAATAGCGTCTGTCTCGTATTTGGTTCTCCACTGGGCCACTTCGCTGTTGGCCTTGGACAGGGCGCGCTGCAGCTCCCCCTTGGCTTCCTGCTCCTCCTCATACTGTTCCCGGAGCAAGTCACAGTCGTGGCGAGCAGACTGCAAGGCGTGGGCCAGGGCGTTCTTGGCCTGGGTAGTTAAAATTATACAAAATGTCAAAACATTAACAATTTGTGACTGGAATTTCTCGCTGTATTTTTATAAAACTCCACACCTCACTGCCCGTGTGCAACAGCTGCTAGACTAACAGAAGGAGCAAAGGGAATAACGTTAGGGACTCTGTGTTTCAGACTTGATGCTATTAAAAAAGATCCCATCTCGTCTGGGATACTGTCCCTCAAACATGTCTGCACCAAGTGCTTAAGGCAAAGACACAAGAAATCCAGCAAGAGGCAAGGTGGGAATTACCTCTCAGGAACTTTCCCTGTAAGATTTTCAGGTAGAGTTTGATGTTTATCTGAACGTGGAAGGAACTTTAAACTGTTTTGTCGTATCTAACCCTGGGTACACCTGCACTCCTGCTCCCTTTCCTTTTTTTGGCTGCTGCTGTTTTCTTTGCCTCAGGGAATTCCTGTAGCAATAAGGTATGAACACAGAGCTATTTTCATTCAATTCTCTCATGTTTTTGAACTTCAGAAAGCTTGATGAGAAGGACTTAAACTGTATTCCTTACTTCATTTCTAATATCTCTATGTTATACTCCAAAGAATACTTCTAAAGTGTCACTGTTCTGATGCCACCACCTTCATCTGAGGAGAAATCTTTATTGGTTTAGCTCATTGATTTATTTTACAGTTTGTTGGTCTAAATTAAAAAAGTCACCTTATTTTCTTCCTCTAGTTGCCTCTTCAGCTCTTCAGTCTGCTGAGTGAAAGCATGTTTGCCTCGACTGCACTGAGAAATCAAGCACTCCTTCTCCTCCAATTGCCGAAGAAGTTCACCTAACAAGAAAACATTTATTTTTTTAGACAGAGATATGAGACATAAAAAATGAGAAGAACTAGCCATATGGAAAGTAGTTGCAAGGTATAACGGGGTCAAATGAAGGGAGAGTAACAACTTCCTTCCCACCAGTAGGAAAAAGCTATCAAAGAGAAATGTTGTACTGGCATCAAAGGAAAGGGGATGAACTGACCACAAACTCAGACATTCATTTTGATTGACAGTGCTTCTTTTGGTTTGGTTTTATCTTTCCTTGGGTGGAGTTTCTCTGACTGCCACCAGGAGGAAATTCTACAGTCTGAGTTTTGTTCAGATCACCCAGTGATGGATATATTACAAAATACCCAGGCATTCAACAGCATATTTAAGTACTTGGCATAGGACTATTACAGTTCATCTAGGGACACACCATTCTCAGTCTGTAGGTGTCTTTTCTGTGTGTTCAGATCATTAATTAGTCGCGTATGTTCATCATCTTTGGTTCTGACTTCATTGAACTGGTCTTCGAGAGCTCGGCACATCTTTTCCAGATTGCTCTGTTAAGAGATAGAAAGAATATCCTTCAGCTCACCCACTTGTTCAGAAGAGCAATGGTAATGATTAGAAATGTCTCCTCCTGTGCAGTAACCTTGGCCTTGGAGATGGACTCCATGTTGCTGGCCAAGTCGTCAATCTCCATCTTCAGCTCACTCTTCTCCTTCTCCAGCTTCTGCTTCACCCGTTGCAGGTTGTCGATCTGCTCCCCAAGCTCAGCGGTGCTGTCCGCATGCTTCTTCCGCAGGGCGGCAGCCGTCGCTTCATGCTGCAGCGTGGCCTCTTCGAGGTCGCGGCGCATCTTCTGAAATTCTGCCTCACGCTTCTTGTTCATCTCAATCTGAGCTGCCGTAGCCCCTCCTGCTTCCTCCAAGCGCTCGCTGATCTCCTCTAGCTCCCTCGAGAGGTCAACTCGCTGCTTTTCAGTCTTTGCACGGTTTGCACGTTCAGCCTCAATTTCTTCCTCCAATTCCTCAGTTCGAGCCTGTGAAAGTTAACTGGTTAAATGAGGACTTCTGAATAGACAGATTTGGAATTATCCTTAAGGAATAAAGAGCAAAGGTTCCCTTCCATTCGTATCAGCATAGAGAGTGGAGGACCACTAGAAGTTTCACTGAATTGTGTCCTAGGAGATGCAATATTCAGTTTTGGAAAAACAGTGAATGTAAAATCTGACGTTTAATTTTTTGTTATAGCTCCGAATGGATTTATTATGTTAGGAAGGACTAATATTGCACTTTTCTGAAGAAATAGGGGATGTAGTACTGGAAAATGTAAAGGAATGTGAGTTTCTTAGAAATTTCCCAAAGGTCAGGCCAAAACAAAGTAGTGTCCTCTCTCCATCAGCAAACAAGATGGAAGGAACCCTGAGATGAGCAACCGTGGGATAACGGCACTGCAGAGAGCTGCATTTAGAAGGTGAGCTCTGTCCTGATCACGACAGATTATGTCACATTCTATTGTTTTCTTAGAAAAGTAATTCTCAGTGGCTTCACTACTGTTATAACGCAGTACCTGATCCATTTTCAAAGCCTGCCATAAACTTCACTTAAGAAATTCCTTAGTTATGTATGATTAGAGGCCAGAGCTTCCGTTCCCTGAGATGGGAACAGCACAGGGCTGTAACAGAGCCAATGTTAACTGTTTTATTCATGTGTGGGAAAATATTTCTTTAGAGCAGTGTAAGAATAAATATCAATTAATTCTAAGGAACTTGTGCTCGGCTACTAAAAATATCAATAACTGTTAGACTTTACCTGAAGTTCCTTAATTTTCTTTTGCAACTGAGAACTTAGAGCCTGCTCATCTTCAATTTTACTTTGCAACTGGCTAATTTCAAAATCCTTTCTGTTAAAGAACAAGAATGCAAATACAATATGGTTAAGATAAAATCTGAATTTTAGAATTCAGAGCATAAAAAGTCAGTGCAATACTTTTTTAGCCTGTCATCCATCTGTTGCTTATAATTCTCCAGATCCATGATGGAATCCTGAGACATTTTCAGATCTCCTTCCAGTTTTCTCTTTGCTCTCTCAAGGTCCATTCGCACTTTCTTCTCTTGTTCCAGAGATCCTTCAAGCTGAAACACATAAAACATACTTTAAACACAGACATTATACTTTGAAAGTAACTACTCTTGATTTAAAAATCTGACTAGAGTTGGAAATTGATGAACAGAGAAAACGATCAGATCCTGCATATACGTCTCATCTCCACCTTTGCTACACTCACTGCACGATCAGAGCTGCCGTTTTGATTCGGTGTCAGACATTAAGCTGTCCACATCTTGGCTGTGCACAGTTGAATGAAAATTTTCCAGTGGCTGCAGTTCCTAGCATACAGACTGCTAAACATTGACAAACTCCCAGTGTTCATAACTTCATGCAGTATATCCACAGTGCACAGTAAGAGGCCACAAATAACTGCAGCAAACTTCAAACTGCCACAGTTAATTGGTTAAAATGGGGCACAAAAGTCTACAATGCTGAAACACCCAGTGATGAACATAGTTTAAATAGACAGAGAAAGATGAAAGATGTGCCAGATTCCACAGCCTGTCAACCTGCAATGATTTATTAGCTGCAATTATTAGAGCTGGCTTGGCTGCTTTAGGTGTTGCTTATACTCCCAACTACAGATTACTAGTCTCTTCTAACCCATCAGAGCATCCACCTACACAACCCAAAACCTTTTTCTTACATCATCTACTTGCTGCTCCAGTTTGGTCTTGGTTTTGGTGAGTGTGCTGACTTTGTCTTCCTCAGCTTGCAAGTCATCCAGTGTCTGCTGGTGGGCTTCCTGGAGGGCCTTTTTCTCCTTAGTAAGTTTAGAAGTATTTTCATCCAGAGCTGCCATCTCTTCAGTAAGATTCTTAACCTGTTAGACAGCCAGCATCCGTACTATGAGGGCGTGCCTTGAGAAATGGCAGGCTGAGAACACAGTGAGTGCACCCTTGCAAAATCTTGCATGGATGTAGCCAAAATGCTCTCCAGTATTTTTCTCAGTGATGGCAGTGAAGGGAACCTGTGGTTGTAAGGACATCTCTGCTAGTATTGTCTCCACAGGAGGACTGAACGCTGTAACCACAGACGTGGGCTTTTGAGTTCTAACATATATCTTTCAATTCTGTCTCTTCACATTGATTGTTGAGATGTATGTGAAGAGACCTGTGCTTTTTCTGGGAGAAAATGAGTTAATGACCACCTGATATAGACTCTCCTTGCTACATTGACAGTCTGAACCTTAGAAGTCAGGAAGAACTCTCATCGTATCATCAAGTCAATGGAAGGAAAGGATGTCCATGCTAGCAGAGACCTGGACTTCTTAAATGTAAGAAAGAGAATTATAAGGAAAAATTTGATATCTGCAAAATCAGTTCTCCTCAATGCATGTGAGAAAGGACCAGCCTAGCCGTTCTGTGCTGAGCTACTCACAAGCATACTAGTCCTCTGTTACCCACAGGAGACACAGATATACTGGTTCTTTATGACTGCAAATAGCCAAATATAGAATTTCTCTATCAAGCACCATAACAACCTCTTAACTGTTTTTGCACTGTCACAGAAAATGTATTTTTCCTAAAAAGAATTTATGATTTTAACAAAAAATTTCTGTCAAAGGTGATTAAGTGGCAATACCGCTATCCTGCACCTTGGGGACATATCAACGCCATTCAGAGCACTTAGGAATGACCGCAACTTTCCACAGAACTGAAAACTCTCTGGAGAAGAATAATACCCTGACTCCTCTATCACCTTATTCTCTGTTGCATGCTTCTTCTTTTCCACTTTGGCCAGAGTCAGTTCAAGGTCATCAATATCTTTCTTCAGCTCAGAGCACTCATCTTCAAGTTTCCTCTTCTTTGCTGTCAGTTCGGCATTCGTCTCCTCTTCATCCTCCACTCTTTCACTTAGTTCTTTAATTTTAGCTTCCAGCTGGATTTTACTTTTGATGAGTCCTTCACATCTCTCTTCAGCATCAGCTAGATTTTCACTCTCCTGTCAGAACATATTGAAGGCACATTATATTTATCATAAAAATGACAAAGGCAACATAGGTTGTTCAAGCGCCATCTCTAGGAAACTGAGTATCACAAGTCAGGGCAAAATTTCCTATGCAAATCACAGTAATGCACACGATTCGATCATGAGGAAATTGTCCTGCTCAGCCATTGCTGGGAAAGTGGACAATAATCCCATGGTAGGGATGCTTCCTTTCAGCTGGCCAGATGGTTTGACTACAATACCATGCCACAGACTCACAGGGTTCTGTCAGAAGCCTGCAAGGGGTCAGTGAGATAAATCAGTAGGTAGCAAACTGGATTTCATGGAAGCATGATCTTAGATGTGGATTTGTAAAACATATAGCATTTCAAAGTCATCTTTCATAGAGTGTTTGATGATTCTACCTTTAATAAGCTTCTCCAACTCTAATGACACAGGTCAGACTGTGTCTCCCCAAACTTCTTCTCCCGTTTTATTCTCATGGAGCTAACCTGGCTCCCATCATTCTCTAACCTCTCTCTCAGCTAAGACAGTGTCAAGCTTGACCTAAATTGTAGCCTGCAAATTTTACTATAACTAGCATTTTGAGACACATGATTAACAGATGAAATTTTGTCTAAATTAATGCTACTATGATGTATTGTAGGCAGAATCCCAGAAAAGGTATCTGTTGACTGCCAGAAGAGTTATGGCTGAAAACCATCACTGCAGTAACAGGAGATGGTATGTTTAATTCTGTCAGATTCTGACTGAAACCCATAGCGCAGTGAAAATCATGGCTAGTGAGTGTGAACCTCTGAGGACAAACTTGGAGAAGATGGTCCTTGAGGAATATTTCAAGCAGGGTTGATAAAAATTCTCCCAGGAAAATGGGGCTTAGTGAGAAGACAGGAATGACTCTTCCAATACTGAAAGAGTGAGAAACTGGGAGTTGAGAAAGAGTTAGACAACACACTTGAGGGTAATGGTCATATCTTAGGAGTTCTTTTGTGTTCTAAAATCTGAAATATGAGTGCTTTGACAGGCATCCTAACCTGGAAGTTAGTTAACCTAGTTAAACCTGGGCTCTTGGGTTTTTTTGCTTACCATCCATGAATGGATTAAAGTGAAGCCTCAGATGCTTGTAAACTAGGTGGGTTCGGAAGAACAGAGCATTAATTACCAAGAAGGATACAAAGAAACTCAGAAAACTGGGTGAGGTTAAGTTGAAGTTCTGAAGAAGGATTCGGGTAATGAATCTGGTCTTCACCATGCACAGCTACAGCCTCGCTGCTTGGAACAATACAGGACTCTTGTCAAAACCCAACTTGTTCAAAAACACATGGAAACCAGTGCTTGCACCAGACTGCCCTTGGCCACATAGTATCTTATTACCTTTTAAAACCTGACAGTATTCGTGTCTTATGCAATTTCAGTCTCTGCTCATCAGTATTCCAGAGAAAAGCACCAGTCTTTTTTCGACAGTTTCAGTTCTGTCTCTGACAGAAAAGCACCCCTGCCCTGGCTCTGTGTTATAATGGCCAGCAGATGTGGAAACAGCCTGTAACTCATCCTGAATCAGATACCATTGTTAGTAGCACACTGTATACACTGTGGAGCATCCGATTCTTCCACTGGTGATTGCTTAATAGTGAAGTGGGTTTACATAGGAGCCCAGTCAGAATTTTCTGTATTCCTACTGGTGGTAATGTTCTATATGTGCTTTCTACTCACTTTGCTTAGGTGTAAATGACAAGACCAAATACAAAGCAGTGGAGAATCTGGCCCTGTTACATGTGTGTTTATGAAGGATAATGGAAAAGAGAAGCGAAATAGCAGCAGAATAAGAGGAAATAAGGGGAATCTGAAAGTGGAGGTTACTCACAGTTTGAACCTGAAGCTGCAGGTCATTTTTCTCTTGCAAGAGGGTCACCATTTTCTCCTCCAGCTCCTTCCTCTTTGCCTCAGACTTTGCAAGCTCTTCCTTGGTTTTCTCAAACTCTTCCTTCATGTTGGCCATCTCCTTCTCAGATTCTGCACTCTTCAGCAAGGGTTTGATCTTGAAGTACAGCTTCATCCAGGGCCAGTGCTTCACATTCATGAATGCACGAATGTTGTACTGGATGATATAAATGGATTCTCTGAAAACACATGAAAACATGGTTTATGAGGCTGCTGGAACAGTGTGATTATTGGCCATAAAGTATCAGCATTTTCCTCAAGGAACTTTTTCATGAGACTTTTTTCCTCACCTCCCTTGCTTTCATTAGTCATTTTAGGCCCTTGATTGCAGAATGGCTGGTTCAGTAGCATGAATAGTAACTATGTCTGGACAGAAGAGGGAGAAATACTCCAGAACAGACAAATTTCTCTGGCGTGTTACCTGGGAATCTCCGAGACTTTCCTCTCTGAGATTTTCCTCAGTCTCAAAGAAAGTGCAAGTGCTTGGGCCAATACCAGAGTGAAAACTGGCATCCTTGAAGTACTGCTGCTGAGATTGCAAATCTGGGAGTTACTGGCAAATGTGGGAGCAGCAGCTTGATGCTTTTTGGGTCACTCAAAATAGTAAATACCGTATTAGAAATTATTAAGACAGAAACTGAAACCAAAAATTAAAACTTTTTATGATAATAAATGCAAAAGGGTGTGGTTGATGCCATTAGTTCAAGGGGAGATTTGATAATTCCTTGCTGAGAAATCCAGTAAGAGCTATTGAATTCTTAGAAACTATCCCTACCTCAAGAAGCCCCTGAGCTACATACATTGTGCAGAATATTAGAAATAAAGGCAGCTGGTTGGAAGAGTGTCCTATACGTTTATGCAGTCTTTGCTCCCCCTAGAGCTTTCACTTGTCAACAACATTTGAGAAAGTTTGTTTAGCTCTCGCAGTGCTGCCACTCCTACACTCTCAATTTTTGCATGATTCATCCCATCTCAAAGGGAGAGATCTGAAATGGGAAGGCTATCTGGGATGGTCAAAAGTATGGAGTACCTTCTCTGTACAAGGTAGAATTGTTCATCTTAGGTGATGGAGCCATGTAAGAAAATTAAAGAGAAGGAGAGCAGAGAGTGATTATATGCCATTCCTTACAAACCAATGTAATCCAATGAAATTATCAGGCAACATGTTCAAAACAGACAGACCTTAGTGCTTGTTCAGTTGGCTATCTCCATCACAGCGTTCTTTAAAGGTTGAAAACAGTAAGTGCATTCCTGGAGTAAAGGCTCACTGTTAAATACTAAATACCATGGTCCAGCTACATGGTCCAATTGCTAAATAGCCATTGCAGAATTTGGGAGACTATAACACAGAAACTATTTGTGCTTGCTCTGTTTCCCCTGGTCTTTCTAAGCATCTTTCCCCAAGGACAGTTTTATTTTTTTGCCTGAGACAGTGTAGTGCATTGCTGGGATTTTGGTCTGACACAGTATGATTTTCGTATATTACCTTCTTTCATTCATCTTTTTAAATTCAGTTCTCATGAGGTACCCTCTGCATATAGCTTGTGTATGAGTGATGAGGCTCACAAGCTTCTCATCTCTCATCTCTTCTAGGAGTCCCAGGAGTCCTGCCTTGAAGAACACCTAGAACATAAAAGAGGGTCAAACAGTTTGAGGCTTAGGCAGGTACACAACCATTGGCAGCTGATGCAGGGCAGTTCAAGGCAGTTTTGGAAAAACACCTGCAGAATAAATGTTTAATAGATAGAGAAATTTTGTGGCAGTGTTGATATCAGTGTTCCTGTGATTCATGACAAGTCACTCTATGTATGATCTAATCACATTATTGCAGTGTTATTTGATGCCTGCTCCAGCATAGCTTGTAGAAGATCTAGCTCATAAGTATTTACTAAAACAAGGAGTTAACTTTCAACTTAGTACTATATCCTACACTTTCTCTTCACTGTGCTCTACCCTTCTACATCAGGCTCAAGATTTGCTCTGTACACTGAATTAGAGGTGGCTTGAGAAGCATACATAATTATGACTTTTCAGCAGAGTAGGTGATTGGGTTTTTGTCCAGAGAGAGTACTGCCTTGGTCAAGCTGATCAGAGAATTAGTGTCCCACCTAACACTGCTTTGGATAAAGATAGACTTGTGTGTGTGCCTAAATCTCATGAAAAGTCTGACTGTCCAAACTTGTCTGAGCCTGTCTAACATGCACTGATATAAATGAGTTCAACTGGCAGCAGAAAGGTGCAGCATTACTTCTAGTTGCGGTCACGCCGGGTTGTCCTGGTAGTATGGTGTTCCCAGGACTGACAGTGCTACCCCTCACACACACCTCCAGAACCAGACAAGTTTTCTGTACTCCTTCTTCCTAGTGTGTACTTCCATTCTAGTCATTGCGAAGGCTGATTTCATATGCAAGAAATACTCTCAACAAAAATTTTTGCCATTAACTATACCTACTCTTCCACAAGGACTTTACCTTGGTGTGACCAAATCTATATTGGTTGTGATCAACATCAATGGAGGAAAGAAGCTTTTCTGAAGCCTTTTTGCTGTCAATGAATTGGCCTTCTGGAATGGCTGAGGCATTAAGAATCTTGTACCTGTGGTAAGAGAGGTTGCAAACAGGGTGAAGAAAATAGGATTCATCATATATCATAAAATATACAGAAGCTGAGCTATCTGAAAGCGGCTGAATATGCCATCTGGAATTTAGACAGCCTTGGCTGAACAGAACCTGATGACAAGGGGACACGTCTATTCTTCAGAGGAATCTGTTGGCTGTGTAGCAACACAGTATGTTGTTACATGCAAAATTAATGTGCATACTTAAAGAGTGTCTGAAGGTCCAGGAATTAGGAAGATCATAGTGAGAACCTGTCAGCCTCTTCTCATCTTGTTTCATTGATCAGAGAATTAAAGTTGAAGATGACTTAAAAATGCTAACAAAGATCAGTGATACTCCAAAGGGAATACAGATCTTGCACAGCTCACAGTCTCTACAAGTTGTACCACTGAATCCTTGAGCTTGGACTAAAAATGTCATGGTATTATTCTGTAAATGCTAACAGCAGTCTTAGCATTTTGCAAGGTAACTTAATGATTGAGGTAATCCTGTGTCATGGACAGGACTACCTCATCCTTCTAAAGGGGTTTCTTCAGATTCATCAGTGAGCATGTGTGACTGTACACCAGAGCACTTCTTATTCTTGAGTCTACCTTGAAAAAGGATATGTAAACTCAGGATGGTGATAATGGTGCAGTGAATTTATTCTCTATTTTAGGCTTCCATTTTAGTTCCTCCTGAGATTCAATACATTTCCTTTGAACTATAAAGCACTTTGTTGTTCTGGCCATTATGGATAGATTTTTTCACCTGTCACATCGAATTATGATTTGACAATTAAGATCAGCTAATGCATTACTTAACATCAAGTTGCAGGGCATTTTCAGAGAGGTCTTGGGGCCTTTTCACACCGGTTCAACATGGAAGATGCTACTGTTATATTTAATTATAACAGCAGCCAGTTCTGATTCAGCACTTTGTAGCAACTGAGCTCACATGAACCAGTTTAATTGTCTCCATTTTAAAATGATGAAAACAAGGCACAGGATGCAGGCCAGTGACAGCCTTGGATTTTTAAATGCTTAGTCAGTGCGCTGCAAGGAGGCTGTGCTGACGAGTATCGGTTTTTTATCTATACTCTGGGAGACTTACAAAGAGCAGTCTATAATGACAAATGACACTTAATTCATTACACTACAAGAATTTTGCATCTCTTTAACTCACCAGGCATTGACCACGATTTAGAAATTATACTGGTTCTGTTGAATCAAGAAATCTATGGTCTGATCAAAGAGGGAAAGACTGGAGTGACCTAAGACAGTACTAATGACTTGGTTCCCTAAATGCCACTAATCTAGTCTGATTCAGATGGTGTCTCTCCGTGATGTCACCAGATTTATCATCTGAGTTGTGAGTTTACTGAGGCCTTATCTTAACAGACAGTAATAACTGAAGACTTACCGTTGCTTAAAGTCCGCATAAAGGATTCTGCTTGGAAATCCCTTCCTGCAAATTCGGATGCCTTCTAGAACCCCATTGCACCGCAGCTGATGCATCACCAAGTAATGGTCCATTTCACCTTAAACAAAATGCATCCATCAAGACTCTCCTTTTCTTCCAAAGAATCTCCATACGTATTAACATTCCAGAATGTCCTCCCTTTTTTTCATAAAATGCAACCAGTTATTGATTAAAGATGCAGGAATTGAAGAAAGAACATGCCCTCATTTCATACAAGTTACAGAGAGCTGCTTCGGTGAGCTGAGCTTTACTAAGAATGCTAGGGTGGGCAGTGCTTGTGAATCACCAATGGCCAAAAGGCGTAAGGCCACATTGCTCAAAGATGGCAGGAGAGTGCTTTAAGACCAGCTGAAAAATCTTGACCAGCATCAGCATCCTCATTTGATGCAGGTAGAGGTGGCACAATGTAGAGTGCAATACCGTCTAGACAATCAGCTCTTCACGTTATGTAAGATTTTATGTTGGATCTGCCATGCAAGTATTGACCTTACTGGAACCTGATTAGATGTGATAGTTAGATCGATTCCAACACAGGAGTGGAGAAGCAGGTTGCTTAAAACTCTCGGTCTGCCTGTAGAGGACAGTTGATTAAAATTGGAAGAATTCTCTTTCTCCTCCTAAAATATCTGTTGGATATAATAATCAACTGTACTTCTAAGACTTATTCCCAAGTATTACAAAGTACAACTGGCAAAATAAAACCCTCTTGGAATCACTTTGTCATACAGAAATTCCCATCAGCTGCTGGAGACATTAATTAGTACTGAATGGTCCATACCCTTAACTTCAGCTTTTCAGTGTAAGCAATAAAGTTGTACCAAAAGGATTGTTAGAAAAGTCAAGCAAAAGCAGCCTAAAATGAGCTAGAAATCAGAACATCTCCAGTTTCTCTTCCTTCACTTTACCATCCTTAATTGTGCTCACACGGTAGTACTTTACTTTTTCTTAAAAGGCAAAAGTCAAGGTTCCCTCTGAGTCATCTCTGTCAAAAACAATAAACTGAACATCAAAATGACAGCCGTATCTGGCAAAATAATTCATTCAAATATGCTTTTCTATTTTAGTAGGTTCACTTAAATCCCTCTGTACACCTTCTCGACTGTCAGGACCCCAGTGGGAGTCCTCTTCCTTCACTTTAGGGTATGAAGTGTGGACATTTCCATTTGGGCTTCACTTATAGTCAGTGGAGTGAAAGAGTTTCTTCCAGGATGTGATTCATCTCATCCTAAGATAGATGTATAAAAAGGGCCAGATGAGCCATACCTTAAAATGCCAGCTTCTCTCCACTCAATATAAAAGGAGTTTAGAGGAGCAGCTGAAATGTGAGTCGTACATATGTGTGTTGCTTAAATCGTGCTTGTGGTCTTCAAGGTTACAAAGAGAGACATGAACAGGAAAGGTAAGAAACATTCTGAAATTGGTCTTTTGTTTCCTGAGCAGATTAAGCAAATGCTAAGTTCCTGTTTCCTGGTTTTCCTGTTGCATCCACTACATTCTACCAGTATCTACCTTATTGTTCCGGTGGTATCAGACCTCATAACGGTTAGACTCCTAAAATCCACACAGGCAAGTCTCTCCCCAAGTATTTTAATTTAATGGCCATATGAAAATACTCCCAGACTTGACTGTTCTCAGAAACTGAACTCTTTGTGAGAGTTTAATGTTTAATTGAATAAAGGAAAAAAAGTAACTTTAGATCAGAATGCTTTCCAAGTGCTAGCAGCACCCAGAATTTCACAGAATTCTCCAAACGATATATAATTTCTTTGGCAGTTCTCCAGCTCAGTGAATCAGATCCTAACACTGAATATTTAAAAACTGGTAAGTGGTCTTGGGCTGAACCCAACAGTTCTGAGCGACACAGTTGTCCTTAAAGCTATGCATTTGTTAGGGATTTGCTAATGCCGTTACCCACAACAGACTATTTCATCAGCTGTAATCAATCCTATCTTTATCATCTTCAGCTCTGTACACAGATTAAGGAAAGATGGGTAAGTGTTGTGGGCCATGTAATGCTCAAAATTTTACGGTCACAGCAAACGATACAAGAAGGTTTACTTGGGCACTGTTCTGCAGGCCAACCCCCATCTTCACATGCAAAGGGAGCAGTTCTGGAAGAAGTTGGTGTGGAAGCTAGGTAGGCCAATTCCTGTCAGCCCTGCATCTTTAGACTATAATGACAGACATACCAGGTGTCTTGGTCTCATTAGGAATCAGGCAACGCACAAAGTGAGGATGGGTACTTCTCAGGTTAGTCATCAACTTGTTTAGATTTTCCTGTGATAGAACAAAACATGGGTTTGAGCTTTGACCTACACAGCTTTTGCAGTTTTATTAAAATGCCAAGGTGTTATAGAAACACAGAATGGTTTGGATTGGAAGGGGCCTATGAAGATCATCAAGTCCAACACCCCTGCCATAGCAGGGACCTCTTTCACTAGATTGGGTTGCTCCAAGCCCTGTGGAATATGGGGCATCCACAACTTCTCCGGGCAACTTGTCCTAGTGTAACATCATCCTCTTTGTAAAAAATTTTTTTCCTTATGTCAAGTCTAAATGTACTCTTTTTCAGTTTAAAACACTTGCCCTTTGTTCTGTCACTACAGGTCCTGGTAAAAAGTCTTTCCCTCTCTTTCTGATAAGGCCCCTTTATATATTGAAAGGCCGCAATAAGGTGTCCCTTCAGCCTTCTTTTCCCCAGGCTGAACAACCCCAACTCTCTCAGCCTTTCTTCACAGGAGAGGTGCTCCAGCCCTCAGATCACTTTTGTGGAAGCATGGATCATTTAAAAGGAAATTCACATACCCGGAACACAGCGGACACTGTCTGGAAAGAGCCCCCCTTCTTCTTAGCACCTTTTTTGCCACCACCATCACCTTGGACGAAGTAGATAGGAGGTGAACGGTTAGAGTAAGCAGTATGTTTTTTAGCCCTCACCTTCCTTTCTTTGCTTGTGGGACAATAAAATAATTGCTTTTTAATTGTAAATAGTGACCCACTGCTGCATGAGAGTCTTGGTGAACTGCTGCTAGCTGGTTGTTGATCTGTGTATGGTATGTTTGGTCTCAGATGCATGATTCAGGTGGCATCATAATGTATATCGTTTTGGAGGCATGGAACACTATGACCTGACTAAGTTTCATAACAGTGTACTCTGCTACAAGTCACACTGGTTTTACTTACAGATGTACAACCATTTTTCTTTTTTTTATTAGGTGAAAGGTCACAAGAGTGTGGCTCTGCAGTGGACATTCGTTTATCAGTGCAGTGAGGTTTCCTTTAGAAAAGTCTCCTCACCCAATGTTCCATGTTCCAGGGATCTATTCTGAGTTATGGCAGCCCCAAGGCAGGAGGAAAATGCTAGCCTCAGGAATACAAGTCCAAGCAGCTCAGTGCCTTTTCAGATTTTCTGCACCATTGAAGCAGATTAAATTGAGACTTAAATGGAGTCTTTGTGCTTTGAACTTCATGCCTTATCCAAAATTTTATCCCCACAACCTTTTCTTCTCACCTTCCTTATATTGATGACACCTGCAAGGACTACAACTGACTCATCCTATGAGCTTGCTCCTACGACCTCTTATGAGCATACATTGGTATGTCATACAAACTGAACTGCAAGAAAGCCCCCATGCAGTACTCTCTTGAGCCTGAAACCCTGCTGTCCATATGCCTGATGGCTGAGTTGACTACTGCTGTATACTGCCTCTTCTTTTTTGCCCAGCTTCCAGGCTGCCAGAATATTGGGGGTTTTGGTAGAAATGTGTGTGGCCATTTTTGGTAAGGCAGACCTGTTGACTGTCCAACTTGATGGTCTTCAGCCACAAAAAAAAAAAACCCCAAGAGATTGGACTGCTCTCTAGATGCCTTTAGAGGACTTCTAAATTATATTCTCTGTCTCTCCCATTTTCTCTTGCGACACCAAGACTGCTCAGCTATATATGCAATAGTTCCATGGCCTTCCTTTAGTTCTTTCAGTTCACCTCAAGAAGAAAAACTCTGTCCCCAAAGACTCTAAAGTGCTTGCTCTTTGCAGGTGTATTTGGCACCTGTCTAGAAGATGAGTGAGCATGCACATAATTCACAACACAGTAAGGCTGGAAACATACACCCCCTATCACTTTGTTTTGGACTTGCTGAGTTTTACTTCTCTGCACCACATGAAGGTGGTGTTTTCAGCAGTTCTGCATGTCGTTATCTTAGTTTTGGCGTATCTGGGTGCACACAGGAACAAGGTCACATTAGGAGATGATAGAGAGTCTAGAGTGTACCACAGAGAGGAGAAGCAGAAGTAGTCTTTAGTTGAGTCTTGCCTTATTGATCGTCATGAAAAAAGCACTTACTTGTTTCTGCACCAGCATAGTTAGAGAAAAGGAAGGACAGCAGCTTCAAGGATGATTTCTGGTACAGCCCCACAACAGTTTCATTCAAGGGATCCTTGTTCTTGTCAAGCCAACCAGAGATGTTGTAGTCCACCGTGCCAGCATAGTGCACCAGGGAGAAGTGGGCCTCAGCCTTGCCTTTGACAGGCTTGGGCTTCTGGAAGTTGTTGGACTTGCCCAGATGTTGGTCGTAGAGCTTGTTCTTGAAAGAGGTGTCAGTTGCCTTGGGGAACATGCACTCCTCTTCCAGGATGGAGAAGATGCCCATGGGCTGGGAGAAATAGGAATACATGAAGAAAGAAAGTGGTGGGGAGAGGAAAAGTAAATAAAATGTCACCTTGCATATGATTTGTGGCTTATTTCGGCAGCTATAATTTGTACTGCACAAGTTCTTAATACATCACTAAGTTACTAAAATAATCAGGCAAACTATAATTAGTCTGTGTTGTTCAAGCTACTACCCGTGAACAGGGCAACTTGACAATACTATTTACATGCATCTTTGAATGAAAGGTTATATATATGTATATAAACATATAATAATTTTTTTCAGTCATCTTTATCCTACATCATTTGGAAACAGGTTTCAGCATCCTGTTTGCGGGACTGATGCTGTTGTGTATGTGTGTTACAGGCCATCAGGGTGCAATTTTCAGTGTGAACTTAATTTGATGGCTCCTCAGGAGTATGCACAGATAACTAATATCTAACACCTCCTGTTCTGTCTCCAGTGAATGTATATGATGGATCAGATTTTCCTCATCTTATATGGAGTGTAAATGGCACTTTAGAGTACCATAGACTTTTAATTTTTCTCAGAATTGTGTTTAAAATGGGAAGTGTTTCAATACAGAGAAGTAGGCACATTCTCAGCAACATCAGAGCTTTCATCTTAGCTACATTAGGTCTCCTCTGGTAGTGCAGATAAACATATCTTCTGGTTTTGCTGGAGACACTGATGTGACCTGCACTTCATTGGCGTAGAGAGAACTCTAGGAGTTCCTTCTTTGTATGAACCCCCCTTTTTAAATTTAATTTAATAAGATGCCATTAGATGTTCACGTCTGATAGGTGCCAGAGCTAGGAGCGGGGATCCTGCAGAGCAGCAGCAGCCACAGGATGTGGATGTAGGGCAGGAATGTCATGTTTTGGATAAAGATTTTGCCCTCTAGGTGTGGCTGTTGCATGAGAGCTCTGGGGTTACCATTCATTTTGCCTAACTGTAGGTGCCTATAAAACAGAATCTAGCTCTGAGTTAGCTGTCCAGATTGCTCTTTTATAATGGAAGCATTATAAAGACATTTCACAGAATCAGGAACATACTTTATAAGGAGATGATTTGCATCTTGGAAGTGTCTACTTCATTCCTGTCATTGCAAAAGAGACTACAGTATTAGATCAGTGTAGGTGTTCTGATTCCTCTGGCTCTAGTACTCTGTATTGCATAAATATGGGACACAAAATGTGTGGACACTGACCAGTAAGTGTGGATCTTGGGTGTTAAATATAGCAATAGGCAACAGGCACTAGCTGTGAATGGTGGAGCTGCCTGTAGATGCTGCCATGTGGTGGGAAGTGTGGGAGGTTAGCAAGAAACGTGAGGCCTGTGTGCAAAGGCATAACCATGGGTATGAATATTAAGCAGTGAATATGCACGTGGGATGGCTGAATCAGTCACTGGGCACTGGGCATGAATGACCATGCTGGAAGGAGATGCATGTATGCTCCTGAGAAGCAAGACTTTTGGGCACCTGCATATTGGATTTGCATGTGATACGTAAGTGCTGTGTACCACCACTGGACACTGGCTTGTAACATGGCAGTGAGAGGTTAATTCCCATGAAGATCCCCAGTGCAGTAGCAGTGGGCAGTGACAGAGGGGCCAGAAACTCTTGTGGTGTTGCTAGAACCAAGAACTTAATTCTATCTGTGACTGCAAGGAGTAAGACTTGAGGTTCATCATACTGTTAAAGGCATTCTTGTTAAAGGCACCAAATTAATACCATGTATCCTCTCTCCCTTCTACCACAGTCATGTTGTTCAGGAAATCATTGCTTGTGCAGAGGCAGCCTGTCATTCCAAAAGCTTTGTTTTTTATAAACTGCTACTTTGTACGTGAGAGGGTCATTCAACAGTAATGTGTCAATTCATTAAGAATGACTGGACTAAAATAAATGATCGTGAAAGAAATGTGCTCTCCTAAAATGAAAACATTTCATCTACCTTCTCAATGAGCTCAATGCAGGCAGCCAGGTCCATCCCAAAGTCAATGAACTCCCACTCAATTCCTTCCTTCTTGTACTCCTCCTGCTCCAGCACGAACATGTGGTGGTTGAAGAACTGTTGCAGTTTCTCATTGGTGAAGTTGATGCACAGCTGCTCCAGGCTGTTGAACTGCAAATTCAAAATATAAAAAAATGCTAGTTAGTTTGGAAAAGTCATCAATGGGCAAGCATACCTACTGTAACTCACATCAAAGATCTCAAAGCCAGCAATGTCCAGGACACCAATGAAATGCTGTCTGGGCTGCTTCGTATCCAGCTGTTGGTTGATTCGAACAACCATCCACAGGAACATCTTCTCATAAACGGATTTAGCCAATGCACCCACTGAATTGTATACCTTTAAGAAACACAGCCACAGCAGTAATGAAAACTGAGTTAGCTTTAAAGTTGTAAGAGCTGTCTCAACAAAATGAAAAGCTGGTCAGCTCTGTAAGTACCTGTTGGACATTTTGTCCCTTAGTTACGTATTCATTCCCGACTTTCACCCTGGGATAGCATAAAGCCTTGAGCATATCAGCAGAATTCAGACCCATCAGGTAGCCAGCTTTGTCAGCCACTAGAATCAGAGACGGCAAATGAGTTCAAAAGAGACAAAGACAGGTGTCCTGGTCCTCTAGGATGTTTCTGTTACAAGGAACCTACTTTCAGAGCTACTCAAATACACCTATTGTCAAGGGAAGCTTGTCTCCAACCCCATGGAGAATGTTTTCCTTCCAGCACAGGCAGTGTCTCAGCTGCAACACACTCCTGTCCCATGCCTGGAGGGCTGCAGCAATGCTTCATCATTACATCTCTCTGTTTCCTTGCGGAGACCAGATTAAATCATTGACTTCGTGGGAGTTACAACAAACTTAAAAAATTTAGTTTCTGGAAGGGATAATCATTCTCAGTGTGTTGGCACTGTATGGGACGGGGTTGCTACCTTGTCTCCTGGTGCAGTTCACAAGCAAACTCTGCTGTCAACAGTACCTTCCGTGCTGTCCGGCTCTGCCTGCTCCTCCCGCTGCTTCTGCTTGAACTTCATGTTCCCATAGTGCATGACAGCCCCTGTCAGCTTGTACATCCCCACCTTCTCATCGGGGCTGAAGCCCAGGATGTCCACAGCACTCTGCAGAGGCAACAGGCAACTTGGGGAAGGCCAGAGAAGCACAAGGGCTGAAGCAGAAGGTGCTGTTAACAGGCACGTGTGCTGTGATGGGAAGGTGGGGTGTCTCCCCCTTCCTCCCCACCACCCCGCCTGCACACCAGGCTGGCTGCAGGGTGGCCCTGCAGGTGCTCCGCTGTACTCACGTCCGTTGCCAGCAGCTCCTCGCTGTCGTCAATACTGGCAACAGTGACTTCTCCTTGGCTGACATAGGGGAAGTCGTAGGGGTTGGTGGAGATAAGGAGGAGATCTGCAAGTACACAGGATGCCTTTGGTGGCACCGGGGCAGGTTGCAGTGGAAAGAGAAAGCACTTGCTGAGCCAGCCCCAGCACCACTGACACGCACCAATGAGCTCCGGCTTCTTATTGGACATTATCTGGTAAAAAATATGATAGCTCCTTTCACTGGCCAGCTGGAAAGTCACTCTGGATTTCTCCAGAAGATCTAATCGAAAGAGAGATGTTGTTAGTCTCCTAGTAAGCCTGAGCTCATAAATGCACAAACTCTGCATGCACTGACTTGCTCCAACTCACAGGTTTCGATATCCGCAGAGGCCAGCTTGCCAGTTGTGCCAAAGTGAATCCGGATGAATTTTCCCTATCAAGCAGTACAGATCAGCCCATTGGTTATAGTGGCCAATGACTGAGACATGTATTACATGACTATATTGCAACAAAGCTGAAGTGAACTCACAAAGCGTGAGGAGTTGTCGTTCCTCACAGTCTTGGCATTGCCAAAGGCCTCCAGCAGCGGGTTGGCCTGGATGATTTGATCCTCCAGAGTTCCCTAGTTATAGGAGAAAAAGCTTCTCATCAAGCTTCACTACTGGTTAATAACAAATATTGCAAAGGAGATATTACAAACAGATCATTTTTAAACTTCATATGTGATTTTAACCTGAAATTTAGCAGAGTTCTTAAGCACTCATCAGCCATCGCTTATGAATATTGCCATTGATTTCAGAGGGAAGAGTGGTGAAAGACAGATCTGATTTTGTATCCTTCTTGTACCTGCTGACATATATTGGGTATCATATACAGAGTCACTACAGTGGAGCTCAGGGAGTTTGAAATCTGCACGAGAGAGGTGCTTCCACATTCCCATTCACAAAGGCCATGACATCTAAAGAAAATGTGGCAATTCTGGGATTTTTTCTGGAGGTTACTCGAGCCCAGGACACACACAGAGAGGTACAGCCTTTAGTAGGAAGCACCTAGCAAGGGAGAATATAAAGTTTTGCAAATGCATTCAAACAACCAGCAGCCTTTCAAAATGCAGAAATACATCTCCAGCCGTCCTGCAAAAAGAAGAGTGGGATATGGACATAGCCTGAGACTGAAATACCAAACTTAAAAAAAGCAGAGAACAGAAACTCTTTGAGTTTTTTGCTGCATGACTACAGAAAGAATGATCAATGTGTAAAGTTTTGATATTGCATCACTCTTGTTAACTGCAAAAATATGGGAGGAAAGAAGCTTCTGTGACATTATGTCTCTCCTTTTCTGTGCAATACAGTCTGGGAAGCAGAGTCATCGCATGTTGTTTTGAAATGCGAGAGCAAAGTTTTCTTGGGGTTTCTAGCAAAGTCATGACTGATCCCTACATAGGTCATGAAAGTGTTGCCAGGGATAATTTCCAAGACAGAGATGGAAAACAAAGAATGAGAAAAAAATAATCTGTTTTTACTCCTATGAAAGATTAACTGCACAGCTCAAGTTGCTGGATCTTTGTACACGCTGTGCAGTGCAGCCTTTAACGTCTTGCAATGGAGAGGGAGCACCATTCCCAGCACTGCCTGCAGATGGCACAATGGGTTTAAATTAGTTTTTATTAGTCCCCCATGAAGGTGGACCCTGTAAAATCAAGGCAACACAGTAGCAAATAAAGCTCTATATGATTTTTTTTTTTTTAAATAAAAATCCCAAATCCCTAGAGTAATGCTCTCTTACATGTACCTTTCAGCTTTCTAAATGAACCTCCTCATTTAGGAGAAGAGAAGAGGGGTGTGTGTCAGTGCAGCTGACTGTACTAGCACCAAACCTCTTTTTAGTGCACAGCTGTGACCAGGGAATGCTTAAGGGAGCATCATGCATAGGGAACAGCATGGAAGATGACGTGCAATTCTTTATGCAGGTTCATTCTGGAGTCCTGTCTACAGGATGGGTGCCGGAGGCTGAGACGGCATTCTGGGGAAATGCTGTTATGTGCTTCCCTTATTCATATACTCTTGCCTGGTGTCTGATTTCAGCCTGCATCTGAGATAGGATGATGGGCTGGATGGAACTATAACCTGAGTGTTTTATTTAATGTTCTTATGAAGAAGCACGTATTATTGTTACAGAAATTGTGAATACTAAAAAAATAGAGTACTTTGTGAATAAACTCGGAAGAGGGCAGGACAGGTTGTTGTCCATCTGAGAGCTAGGTGATTTTCCTTATATCAAACATGGTCAGTACATCTCTCAGCTGTCACAAAGTTTTTCTGGGATGAGTCCTGGCATACTGAGCAGCTGGTGAAAGCTGAGCCCAGGAGATTCTGAAATTATGCTGATAGAAAGAGTGCTTGTGATGAACTTGCCTTGACCATAACAACCCATCAATCACAGACACCTGCCTCTGAGTGTGAAAAGAATATTCAGCCTTGGAATCTCCTTAGGCTTTGCTGTGCCCTTGGGTACTCAAATAGCACGCTGACACATGTCACCCGCTTTGATGCACATGCCATCTCACAGATAGTGGTGACACGCACTTGTGCCGCAAGGATGTTTGTTGCTTGCTCTGTGCTAGGGAATGAAGCCCACGTCTTGCAAATGCACCAGTGGGCTCAGGTTGCAGCAGCTGGGCTGCTCAGCAGAAAGGGGTATCAGAGTATGTGCTTTATTCCCTGGAAGGATCCTTTCTGAGGTTACCTGCTAACTGTCAGGCAAGTGGTCCCAGCTGTCCCAAACCTGTCCCTTTTCTTATGCTGACCCTTAGGCTGTTACGTTGACCGTAGGCAGGAGGACAAGCCAGGGGAAACTGCTACCTGATGCAACTGAAATGACTCTTCAACACAACCACTCTGGCGTTCAGAGTGCCTGCGCTTCCCCTGTCAATAGGAGTGAAACAGGAATAGGGACGGCACAATCGCGTGCCAGCGGGAACCGACTGCTCACTCAAGTGCTGTGGATGCGGCCGCTCTCATAGAACACTAATGGACAGGTACACAGTCAGTCAGCACAGAGGAAACTGCCACCTTACATTATCTTCCTCTTCCTGGTGAAGTCTTCCTCCATGTAAATGGAAACTGGAGAGAAACTGAGTCTTGGGCCTTTCCTACATTAATAAAATGTTTCTTTAAGTGGAGTTCCGCTAGTGTTCAGAGGGAAGGAGGCCAAGTGGCAGGGGTAAACGAGTGTAGGTGTGCTGCATCCTGACTGTCTCCTCAGTTGCACTATACTTGCTGCCTTTTGGTAGCCCTGCAACTCAAAAATATGCATTGATAGTTTCTGCTCTGCAGGCACAGTCTTGGGAAAACACTAGAAGGGGAGCCAATGACATACCTGCATTTTGCCAGGCTGTTGGTCTTTCTTCTTCTCGCCAGTAACTGCAATTGTTGCAAAGTACTGGATGACACGCTTTGTGTTCACAGTCTTCCCTGCACCGGATTCTCCACTGTTGAAATGAAAAAAATATTTGTTACAGGAAACAGGAAACGTTTCAACTTCTCTGTCAGCTTTGTCACACATACCAAAATATACTCACGTGATGAGGATTGACTGGTTGTTACGATCTGAAAACAAAGTAACAGAAAGAGATGTTCAAATGAGATGTGGAGGGCTTCTGTTCCTCAGCATAACTGACTGACTTCAAGGGAAAGAACTGTATTGTAACTGTATTTATCACTGTGTAACCAAGGAAGGTAAATTCTGCATTAGTCTGCACATGGGTGTTCTTGTGCGCAGAGGGATGGGGCAGCCCGAAATCCAACTCCAAACGGTGGTTCTTTATAAGGCTTTCCTCTACTGTTTGTTTTCTTTCATGTATAGACCTTGGCTTAAATATTGTTTAACTGGAATCAGATTCTTTGCTGTGTTCTTTCTTTACTGCTTCTTTAAATTCCTTACTAGGAGAGTGGGCACAAAGCCATATAGCTAGCTACTGCCTTTCCTTCATTATCTGACAGCATAGAGGTCATTAAGATGTCACAGGCAGTCTCATGTTGAGTTGTGCTGTAGGACTATGGGAGCCGTTGCCATCAGGCACTGAGTAGAACAGTAGCTAAGATGCCTGAACTGTCAAGTGTTCCTTAACCAAGCGCCCAGTTCGGTGTATATCAGGGCTTCCCATTCTTGCCAAATGACTCACCAGTCAGCATGAACTGATAGGCATTGTCAGAGATGGAGAAGATGTGTGGAGGGGCCTCCTGGCGCTTCTTGCCTCGGTAGCCAGCCACCACCTCCGGGTTGTACACCGGCAGCCACTTGTAGGGGTTGACAGTGACACAGAAGAGACCCGAGTAGGTCTGCGAGGAAGGGGGACACCACATTGGCTTCCACGTAGCCTGGCAGAGCAGTTCCTCCCAGCTACACAAAGGAAGGCTGCTGCTGCTACTTACGTAGATCATCCAGGCTGCATAACGCTCTTTGAGGTTGTACAGCACAGCGGGTTCGTGGAGGTGGGTCATCATGGCCATGTCCTCGATTTTGTCAAATTTGGGAGGATTCATGGGAAAGACTTCATCATCCTTTACAGTCACAGTCTGACAAAACAAGAGGGGAACAACAGGAGATGAGATCTAAGCCAGGGAACTGCCTGAACAGGGTGGTCATGTATGAGTAACTGTTGGTATCACTTACTGTATCATCATATGTTTTAACTGTGACTTTACCACCTTCTCTACTCTGTATGGTACCTTTCACATACATTTGCTTTACATCCACTACAAAACAGGCTGCCTTGGCATCAAATGGGCGATTCTGGGCTTCGATTCTCTCCTTCTCAGGCTTCCGTAAATAGGGAGCAGCTTCTCCAAAGATTGCCATCTCTGCATCTGAACTCATGGCTGGAGTTGCTCTGGAGGAATTCAGAAAGGTTTCAGAGAGCCTGTGCATTTGTAATTTATATTTATCCAGAAAGTGGTCATGCTCAGTGACTAAAAGGAAGAAGAGGACTAATCAACATCAGGCACTTAACTTCTGTCTTAATTTTAAGTATCCACTAAAGAAGTCCTAATAAAGAAAGTTCCTTTTGTAGACAGAGGCTTATTGTCTTTGAAGACATCCCTCTGAAATGGGATGCCTGTGTGCCCAAGTGAGGGCAGAGAGAATATCAATCTAGAAGTCTTCAAAATCCTCTCCTGCTGTATCTTCACCTGCTATTCACACAGCTGCACAGCCATGTACTTCTCAAAGCCACACACACAAAGCCACTTAGATTGTTTCATTTGACATCTAAACATTTAGACACAAGTAAGATCCATAAATTAAGCAGATTGGCTCTCACACATAATTTCTCAGTGGAGGTATTCCTGGCACCCTTCCACTTCCTATGTTTTAATACCAAGCAGGGAAAGTTCAACTAGTTTCTTCTGTACCAAGCACTGGAACAAATTGTGAGGGTCAGTCACCACCTATCTAAAGCCAAACCTGTTTCTCGTATGAACTAAATATAAAACATCTTTTTAGATCTGTGGCAAAATTAGTTAATAAAGGAATATAATGTATATTGATGGTAATAATTAATAGCATAGTATTATCTAGGTAAATAAGTACATGGTATGACATTTCAAAAACTTTCAATTACAAAGTACCTTTAGCATTAACATATTATATAGAGTAATACTCGTTATGACTCATTAAAAGACAAATAATGTGTACCAATATGTACCAGTCATTCAGTTAGGGATTTGTCTAGTGAAAATATTTCAGAAAACTGCTTTATACTCAGTTTTGTTTTACATTTTTAGCAATATCTAGTAGAAATTCTTCAACACAAATAGATGCTACTGGTTCCTACAGCCAGAAGGACTGACATGGATCATTCAAGAGCATCTGATAATAACACAGACAGAAGTAATGTAGACAGGAACTAGCATAAACAGAATGTTCTTCCCCAGGCAAGCTAATGTACAGGCTAGCAAAAAAAAAAAAAAACAAAACCACCACCAAACAAAAAACCCCAACAAAATATTCGAAACTCCTGCGACTTCATGGGCTGTCTGATGCACTGTGGTACTAAAAAGGATAAAGAGACAGAATTGGACAACTCAGAAGAATACTTCCAAGGCATCACGGTACTGAAACAATCAACATGGACTGATTTTATGTGCAAGAAAATTATGAAAGGAGTCTGCAGTTGTTTGTAATGCTGCTTTTGGATACAATGCTGTAGAAGTGCTGATCTCTCTCAGCAAAACCTTTCTGCTATGGGATATGCACCTTGCAGGATTCTGAGGCACTGCATCTCAAGAGCCTTTAACACCCAGGAATTTCAAAGCACAGAATCCAGAACCTTTGTCATGCTTTGAAATTGTTATTCTATGCATATAGAGCCCAGCATTTTTGCCTATAGATTATCAGAAAATTTCTCGAGGGGCACGGTCTGTTAAACTACTGAATGTCTCTGATAGGAAATGGTGTAACATTTAGATCTTCATGCATTCACGAACAGGGAAGGCAGCCTTCTCTAGGAGAATAACCTGTACTTCCACCCCTTTTGGCTCCAATTTCAGCAAGCATTTTTTGGTATTAGGACGGAAGGCGTATGTGTGGAGGGTTCCTTCTGTTGCTTTGGTGAACTTGCCCAGTCACTCAATCACTAACCTTCCCCAGAAAACCTAGAAACGAATGGCGCATATTAAGTTCTTCACAAAGGTGACTCCCTACATAAACAGACCTGTCTATCAGACAGGAGACAAGACTATCCTGAACTGTGTTCTGGTTTCAGGACCTGCATGTAAGCCGAAGTCAGCATATAATGCTCTAGACCTCTCCCCAGAGGAAACTAACAAGGCAGGATAAGCTTAGACCTTTCTTCACTTGTAGTCTGAGCCTCCTCTCTGAACATAACCTCAGTTTCGGGCTTTCAGCAGTTGTGTAGATGGCAGGGGGTGAATTCTAATTGTCTATAAATCCCAGAATCCCAGGTTGCACTGCCAAAAGACATTATTGTCACTGTCTCTCATGTCCTCTTGGCAAAGCTTGAGTATCTGTCACTTTCCCAGTAAATGGAGTATTTCCTACTGAGAACTGTGAATATGTTCATATTGAGTGAAATAGCACGTATCCTTTTCAGTGAACCTGATTCTACAACATGGTCTTTTGCCACCTGCCATTGCCATTGTCTGGGTGAGCTTCACTCATTGCTCAGGATCAGTTAGCAAAACTACATGTCATTTACTAAACCCTTACCTTCAGAGAGCCCAGGAGGAAATCTGATTTCAGTATCTGTGTGGAATGGTTAAAGAAAGAACAGAGAGTGTTAAATCAAAAACAGTCCATTTTCTTGAGCATATGCTCTATTGAACCTTTATGCACCTTGTGTAGTCTCTCCCAACAGCTGAACTGTACACAGAGCCTTACAACTCTTAAGCTAGAGCCAAAGCCCACAGAAAATGTTTTCTTCCTCCCCACACTACCATGATCTGCAGAAAATAAATCTAATGTCTAGGAAAAGATCAGCTACATTACATATATTTTTCCAATCGATTTCAACTGCCTTCAAAATTAGTTTTCCTGTGCCTCTCATAGGTTTTGGAGGTAGCAAAGTTTGTAGAAGGCCTCTCCAAGGACTGGCATGGCATGGCTCCTCTGCTTCTGCTTGTGCTACCACACTGGAGTGGTTTGAGTCGTATCACCTTGACATTGCATGTAAAGCATGACCTGGAACGTTTGAAGCGGGGAACGAGAGGAAGATGCCCCTACATATTCCACCTCTTTGCAGAGCTGTGGAGATGCCATGGTCAGAGTATAAAGCAAGCAGATGGGACTTACCGTGAGATGCTGAGGTAACAAAGAACAAGGTTGCCTTCAGCTGTGGCTCTTTATATGTAACCTCCTGCCCACACAGCATTCAAGCGCTCTATTTTTGGTCAATAATAATCTACTCTTTAGTTGTAAACGTGTTGAAGCTCTGATCTCTCTGCTAATTACTCAGAGCCAGGATTGGTTTAAGGTTGTATGGAGTCAGCTGCACTGACCTGTTCTTTTCACATTGCTCTGTGCCAGGATGGAGGATGCAGGAATCCAAAGACAGCTCTGATAATGCCAAATAAGGCCACACTTGGCTTCTGACTTCAAGAGCTTGCCTTAACCAACAAGATGGGCTTTTTTTCTTAAATGTGCACAATTTTGTCTTTACAGGCTATGATTTTAACAGATCCCATCATATCCTCTCAGTCTATCTGCACATGCTGGTAGTGAAGGATGAAGACTTAGTGAGGCAGAATTTTTCTCTCATTGAATTTCTTCATACCACTGTATGGGGTGCTGGCTAGCCTGAAACCAGCCTCAAGCTAGGGACACAGTAAGACAACTTTTGTGGTCCAGCTTATGGACCACAAGGCAGACTTGCAGTACTGGCCTTTAGGTTTACAATACCTGAGGCCTGCAGGCATACTCAGGGTCTCAGCCTGTGGGAAGGAGCCTGGCTTCTGTGCCACTCCATTATCCTGCAGAGGATGCCATGGAGCAGCAGGCTGAATGTTGAAGCAGAATAAGTTTGACTTGCTCTGTAAGGGTATGTGGAAGGACAGTGTCTGCTCTTCTAAGGATTTCTGGTTAAGGACCTTTTTTGACACCAGAGGGACAGTAAGAAAGGGAGGAAGCCATAAATAAAAACATGCTGGGACACAAACCTGACAGACAAATGGTAAGGGAGGAGGGGACAGGAACCAAACCTGGTCAGTCACATGACTTGATGAAGGCATGTGAGAGTGTGAAAATGTTTATTCCAGCAAGGTTACTAGATCAGGGACATTGTCAGCTGTAAAGCTAAGGTAAAAAGGGGATCCAGAAATAATATAGACAGAGACACAGGCAGGACAAAACAAACATGGAGACAACAAGAAGAAGCAAACCTTGCCAGTCGCGCTAATTGATGGGCTATCAAGAAACTACAGGCATCACTTCCAGGAAGATCAACCTGGACTTCACAGCTGATAAGACTGTGAACCAGGGGAGATCCCAGACAGAGCTGGGGTGGGTGCAGGAACTGACAGAGCTGTACAAACCCATAAGGGAATGTGCAGGGGAAGGGGGAGCAGGGAGGAACAGAGAAGGGGGTAAACAAGAAAGGGTTCAAGGGGCCGATCGCATGTAAAATGGGGCCAGTCAGTGCGCTTGTCTGGCTGAGCCCTGCACCTGATCACCGCAGCCTCTCCTATCTTCTTATTGAATCTTTTCTTGACTATCTCTTTGTGTAATCTCACTCTCTATCCTGTCTATGCCTGTGTGGATGCATGGACTAAGTGCAGACTACTGGTGAGGCCTCTGTTTGTGTGAGTAAAAAACAGTGCCAGCTACTGGAGTCAGTCTGGGGTCACCCCTGGCCTGTGGTGTCAGCTGCTGGCGCCAGTGCTGTCTCAGCATCAGCTACTGGAGCAACTGTGGGTCTTTACCCATTTAGGTGGGAATGGTGTGTGTTGCCAAAACCAGCTACTGGGGGACATCAGGGTGAGTGAGAGGCTCAGTGCCGGCGGCTGGAGGGCGACCAGAATTAAAAACTCATGTGCCTGGTTCTGGCTGGTGGGGGGAGCTGAGCACCTGTGTCTTCCCCAGTCCTGGTGTGTGTGTGCATTCACCAGCAAACTTTAAGCTGGACCAGTAGGGGGGATGGTCAGTAGTGGGGCCTTGGGCCCAGGCCAGGATATCAGGCAGGTGGAGGGTCCATGCTGGTATGTCCAGGGGGACTTGTGAATGTGGGGTGCCTGTGGGATAAGTCTGTGAGTGCTGCATGTTTGCAAGCATCAAGCTGGACCAGCCAGCAAGTAGGCAACTGTGGGGTGGGTCAGAGGGCTGGGGTCTGAGCAGGGGTGCTGCAGGGACAGAGGGGATGTTCTGGACTCAAGGGAGCTGCAAATGTGCATGTGCTTGTGAACCTGGTGAGTGTGTGTGTGTGTGCCTGCACTAGTGACCTCCTGCTCTGGCAGTCCCAGGGGATGAGGGAATGTGTCTGTGCTCATGTGATGTGGGTGCTGTTGATGGCAGCACCTTGGCTGTGGCAGTCTGTGTGACCACCTGTGTCAGTGTCCTCTGTGTGTGTCTGTGTGTCTCTGGGACACATACTCAGCTTTGCTGCTGGTTGAACCTACCAACAAGAAAGCGGCAGCTGCGTCTCTCACCCTGGGCAGAGACCCCAGGCCCCCACGCACCTGGCTGGGCGCCAGTGGCCAGGCAGGGTTAATGTGCTGGAGTGGCTGGAGGAGGTGGCCACACGTTCTAACATCACTTAACATGCTCCATCACAGAGGTGCAATAGTTTTGGGAGGAGATGTGGGAGGCTTAAGTTTTTCACAAGCATTAACTGGACCCCTGGTGGATACCAGCTCCGTGTGTCAGGAGTGTGTAGGTGGAGACCTCATTCACAAAAAAACTCTAGTTGGACATGGTGATGGCTTTTGACTTGAGGATGTGCTGCCTGCCAAGTCATGAGTGTAGAGGAGGAAATTCCACTGTCAAGAATGGAAGAATGTCCCCAGACAAGCACTACCTGCCCCTCAGAGGTGGCTGTCCACAACTGACACTTTGTCACTGCTGGGGGAACTTCCCACTTCACCACCAATACTAATAAGGTACAACCAGTGGGAGTTCACCATCATCTTTCCACTGCATCCTTGTCCTCTTGAAAGACTATAACTTATTTACTCTCTTTTTCCACCCATGCTTTTATTCTCCTTAATAATTCCTAATACAGAAGCAATCACACTGCTTTGTTTGCTATTGCTGTCCTTTAAGCCTTTCCCTGTTCATTCATCTCCTTTTGGGGTACATGTAGCTAGAACTGCATGCAGTATTCAAGCTGTGAGTACATCATGTACTTATACACTCATGTAATAGTTTCTCTTTGTACTCCATTCCTTTCCTAACAATGTAAAATTATTGATTTCCCTTTTTGAACCATTACCAAGCATAGAAACTAATGTTTTCAGAGGAATAGCTATTATATCTATTTTTTCTGACTTGTGATGGCCATCTTAGAACCCATCTTTTTGTGTAGAAACGGGATTAATTTTTTCTCATGGGCATCATTTCACATTGATTATTATTAATTTGGTCTGTAGCTTTATCACTCAATTACAAGATGGTTACAATGAGGAAAGCAAGGAATGAAACTCTCCATCCTTTTTCTTGAAACTACTTTTGTACAAAGAAAAATATTCAGAGAGTTTTGAGTTAGAACAAATACAAGAGTACCAGAGATAACCAGAGTTCTGCAGGACCACCAGCAAGAAGGTGTCCAGTTATGCTATGGTTGCTTGCTATAAAATATCCAGAGGCCTTTGAATAAGGTTTAGCATGCAGAGCTAAACAGACGGATTTCCTAACCAGTAGGTTAGGAAGTCATCCCTACTTTTCTGCCTGTGTCCCAAACACTCCTGTATACCTTTCCCCGCTCCCCCCCCCCCCCCCCGGAGGGTAGAACTTCAGAAGGAATGTTGAGAATGTTAATCCACTCCCACATGGTCTTATGCACGTGCTGTGAGCTTGCCGAGAGCCATATAGCTATGGGAATGAGAGCTTGGGATCTGAATTCCTCAGGTGACAGTAATAGTTGATTTCAGGTCTCTCACAGCTTGGGTAAATGCTCTTACCATCAGATTATTTTCTACAGGAGGTGAGGTGGCAAAATAGATTTTTCATCATTACCTCATCTTTATTTTAGAGGCAGAAGAAACATCTGCGAGAAAGTGGTTTAAACTTCAGAGGCCATGAAGTCTTATCACCTCTTTACAAAATTGACCCAGCTCCCTATCTGGAAAGAGATGGATTTTCAGATGCATTGTTGTCATTGCTTCATGTTGGTTCAATCTAGGGAACATCCTCACTTCATTTACACACTTCTCATTGGCTGTTTATTTTGGATTATGGTCATGGTGCCTACTATTTAGGTACACGGTATAGGAAATAAGGGCATCTAAGAGGGTATATTGGATTCTTCTACAGACAATGGACTCCTTCAAGTCTGGCACTGCAACAGGCAGTGCTGAGACATGTCCTGTTTAGGCCTTTTTCTCTTGCTTCTTGAGTCTTTTTTAGTATGTTTTTCAATGCTTTTACTACATTGGTGTGGGTTTTTTTTGTTTTTCTTTTTTTTTTTTAAATGAGTTGTTGCCATTCTGTCACAGTCTGACCAGAAGTGTGAGGACAGACGCCGCGTGAAATGACAGTGATAACTACTCAGATGTGGAGATAGTATTATTATTGTATTTTTCTTGCTATCTTTCAAAGACTCAAATTAGCTGTGCTGGTTGCAGCACCAAACTTGTATGCACTTTTTCATTTTAGCAGTCTCAAGACCTGGTTTTGGTACCACGCCCCCAGTCTGTATTACAGGCTGCATTATTCATTATTTACTATATACACTTACATTTGCATTTTAATTATGTGTTTAACCATAGGGATAACAGAAGCATGATTACTCCTTGTCTTTTAACTGACGCATCTAATTCTTTTGTAGTAGAAGTGATTTTGCATTTTCTTCTGGGTATTTTTTTTTTAATTAAAACTGTTTATGGTGAAGAACCAATCCTTTCCAAAGGCACAGCCACACACTGGTGACCCTGCACATACAGAATCATCTTGACATCTGTCAATTAAGCAATTTTTAATCCATGTAGTGTGTACTGCTCTGGTTTTGTGGTGTTCTAGCTTACCAAAATACATAAAAACCAGTAACAGATCTTCATGCTATTATTGTTATTATTATTGTTATTATTATTATTATTACTTTTAACAGGAAAGAATATGAACTCATAAATATCAACACATTTTAAGTTACCTTAATAAGACAGTACAAATTACTGTATTTAGTTTGGTATATTAAGTATTCCAGTGTTTGCCTCAAATCAATATCTTGCTAGTCTATTATTTACAGCACTAAATGTTACAAACATTTATAATATTTATAGAATTTTAAATTACTACCTGCCCACTGGGGGTTCCCCAATATTTCAAGAATTATTGAAAATCAGTATTAATGATGCTTTTGAAATATAGTGTCTGCTTGACAGATAGTCAGAACAAGTTAATTCAGAAGACGATGCAGAAAGAAAAAAGAAAATGACTGGTATGCAATAACCCCCACCTGAGGAATGACTAAGTAGACTTCGATTCTCCAGCTTGAAAAAGATTCAGTGGAGAAGGTAATATATCTGTATTATCTAAAAACTCCTAAGTGTCATAGATGTATTCAACATCTCTTTTATGTAAGAACTATGGAACAGCAAGTGAAAATAGTAGGATGATGGTTCAAAACAGATGAAAAGAGGTGTAATTCATTGCCAAAAGGCATGTGCAGGGGTCAAAGAGAATGACCACCCCAAGGGAGGACCTCTAGAATGAAGGAGAAGCAATAATCTTCCAGCATGGCTGGGAATTCACAAGTTATTAGGGGAGAACCTGGGCACATGAGAAACAAGGGACTGCAGGTGGTGCAGATGATGAGTTTCAGGAATACAAGCAAACCATCTCCAGACTGTGCATATCTCCCCCAGCCAGATTCTGAGATCTGCGTTATTCCCAAAGGAGAGTGTCCCCTGTCGATAGCCATCCAACAGGCCGGCTTTCCTGCAGCTGCAGGGCCATTACATTGAAAGAACAAGAGTATACAAAGACAAGGAAAGGTTGTATGTGTGTCCTTGAGCACGTTGACTTTCTGGGACATCCCCATAAGGCACTGAGGAGTTAAATGACTCAGGGGTCCTGATACCTACCTTTCCTCCCTTTGTATGAGTGGGGGAATAATGTCTCCTTTGGGCAAATGAAAGATAAAAGATTTTTTCTCTTGTGGCCAAGTAAAAATTTCTACTCCTAGTTAGATAAATTGAACCTTCAAAGCTTATTTAAGTTGAAAAAACAATGAACCAAATGGATTGCATGTAGAAACTCAGAAAACATCATGTACCAGGAAGATTTGTTGAAAGTACACTTTAAGTCAGTTTAGGTAAACATACCAGGTAAGGTCTACATGTACTGTATATATGTATGCAGATATAGATATGATATTGCTGTGGTGAGTCTAGTGTCCATCTTGACTGCTGTATTGTTGCTCATACTACTTCTTTTCACAACATATATGCAGATGTGGATTTATCAAAAGCATAAGTATGGCTGGAGTCTTTTACAGCAATATATCTGTCAAGAAAAGTGCCACACATTTATTTTGTCAGTTTCCAAAATGTGTTGTACCAGCTGATTCATCTGCATGGTTTCTATAAAATCTGCTATTCATGTAATTCTCTAAATTCTGCTGTTCACATGGGTTGATCAATGAAGGCACCATCACAAAAAACATCTTCATGAGTTCTTGTAATTCTAGCTTTGTCAAACAATATATAAAATGTAAATGTAAGCCTGGCTTGGTAGCTGAAAGGTTAGATACCATGCAAACCACAACCTGCAAAATTTGTGCATTTGATTGTCTTATAAATTCTTTGCTCTTTGTAGATAAAAGTGTGTTGGCTTTCTCTGTTACTGTGCTTCTGGCAGGACTCCTCAGTTGCTTGCATTTAGTGCAGGGCACAACACCACACCTGTTCATGGCACTAAATAGCTTCGATCCCTCTACAGATACCCAGTATCTTTTCCATTGGATGCTCATGAAGAGATAATTTCCCAAGTGGCCAGTGATGTAAGCCTGCCTATACTAAGTCCCGAAACCACTGACTGATAAGCTGCTGTATCTGCAACTGCCTGACACTGTTGGGACAGATGGATATCTTGGTCTGAACTAATGTAGCTATTCTCATGTTTCACACCCAACCCCTTTTTCCTAGGCCTTTAAGCAGATACATATTTGTTCCTCATACCATCCACCTTTCAGACTTTTTATCACTGCATCTTAACAGATTATTTTGTTACTGTTATTGCAGTACACCAGGAAGAATGAAAGGGTAAGAGAGGCAACTATCTTGTTGTTGTCCCCCATAAATTTAAACAGCTTCTGAAAATACAATTTTTTGTGGCTTAACCTTCATGTAGGTTTCTTCCATTACATCTTCAGTGATGCAAAGTTCCCTGGCCTTTAAGATCGTTAATCTGCACTGGTAATTCTATGAGTCTGGACTGCATCCTTAAGTGTTCATGCAGGACTCTGAAAGCCACAAAGATACTCTGTCATATACACTACTAGTGTTCGTTATGGGATAAAGCCTGTTCCCTGTGCTTTAAATTATATGTTTTCAAAGGTGTGTGGTACTGGTTCTGGCAAAAAGGCAGAAAAGAAACACCATCACGAGACGCAGAACTATGACATGACTTGCTGCATTTTAATGCCATGGTGACCCCACAGTTTCACTTGGTAATGTCCTGTTTATTGAAAACTTTTTGGCATACAGTCTCCTATTCCATGGGCAGAAGAGTGAGAATTCCTCCATAGCTCTTCTCAGATTAGACAGAATGATTTTTAGGCTCAAATGATCAGTGATGGCAGAATAAATGTGTATTCATGGAAAGATGTATTTTCAAATATGTTTTTGAACTCAGCAAGGGTTCCTGCATTTAATAGAAACAAATGTATTGAGCTTTGACAATATGTACTAAAAGTTCATCTTCTCAGCCTGACTTTAAATGACACTCTTTTCTAAAGAAAGCTGAAAGATAACTTATGTAGAGGGAAAAGAAAGTTAATCTAAATTTGTCAAAAGTGTATCATAATGCATGCTGATTTTCTGCATCACTGAGCATGAGTTTGACACTGCACCAAGGCCAAATGGAATTAATTATAATCTTTGAGGGATTCCTTTCTAAAAATATATTTGCAAGCTTTTTCCACAGCTGTCAACTGCCCCCAGTCTAGAAGAGCTTCTGTTGTAATACTGGAACATGGGCATTGAAGATACCTTTCAGCTAGCTACTGAATACCGCAAAATGGTCAATGATACACATCGTGTACTTTGGGGGAAAGGTGATCTCTACCCTAAATTTATTGTTCTATCTTTTTTCCCAGCATAAAGCAGTAATATGAACATATCTTCAGGTTGTTTCAGCAGTTCTAAAGTTGGCAGCAATCCATATTCTGTGCAAGTTACTGACAAGAACTCTTTATTACCCTGTGGACTGTGGGGCTATTTCACCATAAATGACAGGATGTCTACTTCCCTTTGCCCTTCTTGAGGCAACCAAACTATAAAGCAATTCATTACCAGGCCATCATTTCTACCTTGGCATTGCAAAGGCAACAAACCACTTTTTCCCCAGGAAATTCTGGCAGCAGAAGCAGAGGCAGGAGCAATTGAAACAGTACAGATAATGTGTTCCCACTTAGAGCTGGTCTCATACCTCTACTGTCTCCTTGTACAACAGCAAATTATATTGCTTATTTGGGATGTTATCTAGTAGCAGCACAGAAAAAAAAAGGTGTGGGGAAAAAACCAGCTTGACTTCCATGCCATAATTGTTCAGCTAATAAAATGATGACGATTGTGTGTTCTGCCTGTTGCCAAATAGATAATATGAATAGTAACAAGTGGCCAAGACCAGAAGGGTTTTATGCAAGATTTCCAAAAAGGTGGGGGGAGGAAACAGCTGAAGTATGGCTGTGGTAGGTGAGCTCTTACTAAAACTGCCTTGCTTTTGCAGATCTGGAAGTTGTCTAGTACAATGCTATTTTTTAAAAAGTGTTTCGGGAAACTGTGGTCCAGTAAACCTGGTGCCTGGGAAAAGAGTAGAATTTGAGTACACACTGGTAAATGCAACATATTAAATATAACATGCTGAGAAAAATCGCATTTGTAAAGGGAAGTCATATTGCACAGACCTAGTGGAGAATCAAAAATAGGTGGATAGGTGGGAGAACCAGCTGGTGTATCTAAAAGCCACGTGAGAGGGTACATTACCCTTCTTAAAGAAGCTAAGTGTGTGTCTGTGTTGTTATATGAGATAGTTCTGAAAAGTGATCCTGGACAAGGACAGGCTGATAAGCGTTGCTGCAGGCATGAGTGTCCCTGGGGATGGTCTCCAAGTGTCTAAAGTGGCTTGATCTGAAGCAAATCCCAGGAGCAGCTTGGCGGAAAGCTCAGTCCAGCAGCTCTATTTATATATACATACATAGCATTAGAGCCCAGCGCAGCCCTCCAGTACTGCCTCAAGGGGCCTTGTATCCTCACACTCCTTACATAACCTCACACCCCTCCTAAGCAATGTCCCATATACCCTTGCTACCCTTCTCTGTAGAGCCTGCTAGCAGGTTATGAAACAGCTATCACTATTTTAAGTCATTAATGTACTCAGTAATGATCACCAGGGTGTCAGAAGGATCTTGCCTAGTGCTAAGGACTCCATGCCTTTTTGTAAAATATCTTCTACATCTGGGACATCAACACTGTGCTTTGCTTGAGCTGTTTCCTATTCAAAGTCAGCAGTAAAGACAGAGTGGAGAAGTGACCTTCTGCCACAGTCAAGATTGCTTTTCTTTACTGCCCTCCAGTTGCCCATACCTACCTCACCTTTCTCCTGTAGTCTTGACAGCAGTCAGCTGCAGAGACGCCCAGGTCACTGGGCTGACAGGGCTCTGCTCTTCTGGTGGCAACTCAGCACCACCTGGCCAGCCATCCAGTCCAAAGCTGCTCTCCAAGGCATCTTTGTGGATCCGAGTTGAATCCAGCTCCCTCAAAAACTGCTACTCCCCTTGCTATGAAAATATCTGGGATGGTAGATATAGGAAACAGTGGCGTTTGAGAAGTGTTCTGTAATTCTCTAGTTTTTAAAACTGGTTTCCTTTTCTTCCATATTTAATAGGGAAGAGCCTGCACCAACTCTTTTTATCTCCCTTCCCCTTCTTCCTAGCTGAAGCCATTTGAAGGAACTCCTGGATACTCTTGTGACAGCAGTTCAGGAAGCCCAGGAATTTAGAGGAAAACGTAACATGCTGGATCCGATAGCCTGAGAGCAGCAAGACTGCTACAGCTTCATGCCCTCAGGTCCAACCAGTACCAAGGCTGCAGATGTGTTCCCAGCAGGCACACATGGAGCACATGTATATATCCCACGGTGGGATCGCACAGCTACACTGTGCACTTTAGTGACAGTATTCACGCATACACTGTCCCCATACTTACAGTACTTAGAGCTACAAGTTCCATTTCAAAGAAAGAATTAAAAAGGTGTGGTGTAGAGACAAAGGAGGTATGGAAAGGGCAAAAAGCACAAAATCCTTAGTAGGATGGTAAGGCTGAAATTTGCAGCTTTCATACCTCCTAAAGGCCCGTAGTGTTCCTGTATGAACTGGAGCCCTATTACCAGACTTCATAAAATTAGAAACTTCAGTAAGTTGCGGACACTTGTTTGCAATTGTCAATACCTCTTGGTAACTCAACTTCCAACAAGTATTTTGCAGAGAACCTGTGCCTAGCTTTCCACTCTCTACCTGCTTCATGGTCAAATACAGTTAGGACTCAGTTTATGGTAGTTAACAGTTTTTCAAAAGAAACCAACTTGACTCGCAAAGCTAATTTACACACTAGTCTTCACATACACAATATTGTGTATGTATTTCTCAGTCCCTCACCCTGGTTAGTCCAGGAGTTTCCCTCACAATATTCCAAAGGTTTAGTAAATAATTCTAACAGATAAAACACATTTGCAAAAGGACCAGTCCCCTCCCCATATTGGGAATATTGAATCTGCTGTTTTGGGAATACTCACGGCTCAGCTGGCTCCTGATGACTATGCCATATGTTAAAGGAAAATACACCATCTGGATCCAACAACCTGAGAGAGGCAAAGCTGCTGCAGCTCCGTGCCTCCAGATCCACCCCGCCGGTCCATGCCCCCATAGCAAGGTTGAAGATGCATTCCCAGGAGCCATAAACACACACAGAGCAAAAGTATATGCCCAGTGTATGTGCTTACATACATAAATACATCTGTACATATATAAATCTATATATACATACATACTTATGTACATATCTATGTACATATGTGGTCCTACAGATCACAAACAGATACTCAGAGTGCTTACGCAGACAAAAACAACACCAACAGCCTCATCCCGTCCCCCTCTCTGTCTGAGCAGCAAGGGGGTCTACTAGCGAGAATATAAATACATATGAACAACGTGGATCCCTCGAGCAGCTGGGCTCAGACACTCAGCCTGGCCAGTCACTGCCCCTGGATCACAGTCTCCCCAGTTGCTGGCACCTGGACATATAGACCCCGAGGCCACAGCCCTGTTCCGGTTGCTGGTACAGGCTGTCCCCACCCACAGGCAGCTGACCAGGGCTCCCTTGGTCCCACAGCCAACAACCCCCATGCTTTTGCCCCTCAAGACACAAGTGCTTCACAGCCTGGGCTGGCCCTTGGAGACCCACTCACCCCTTGCTCCCAGGCCATGCCACCTGCTCACCAGCTGCTCTGGCTTGAGCTTCACTAGCTAACACACATACTTGCAGACTCACACTCGGCCCAGTTGTTGCATCATGGACCCATGGGTCCTCCAGCCCATGGTCTGACTGTGGGTGCTGCACTCACAGCTCATACACACCGAGTAGGGAACCCTCACCCAGGACAGAGCTACTAAGGAGTTTAATAACAAGACAGGATAGACTGCAAGGATCAGCTGAAGTGTGCATACGGCCTGCAGCACTCCCCAGCCAGAGGGGTTTTGCTGTACTTGCCACAGCACTGCACAGCCCTGTGACCACAGCAGCTGGTGTCCGTGGGTCATGACGTGTTCTCTGCCCCGCAGGAATAATGTTATCTGCTGCTGTCAGTGGGCTTACTAACTCCCCCTCCTGGCTGAACTGCCCTGTTAGGTTGATAAAATGGGCCTGTCAGCCTTGGTGTCTGTAATGAACTGATACAGAGCCCAGAGTTTGGAGGGCTTTTGCAGCCCATGTTTTGTTATCCAGGGTTTAATCCTGTGTATACACTGCAAAGTAGATCGGAAAGATCCTGTTTAGAAGCAAAATCCTGCCTTTACACTGCCACGCAAGCAAAGCTATTTTCAAAGAAGGTAGCAACTAGCTATAAAGTTTGTATCTGTGAACAGTAATGGTTTGGACTACAGTCTAGTTATAAGACCACATGCTTCCTGAAAGAAAAGGATGATCTGCTTGAGTCAGAGGCAGGAAAAAAATATCAGGAAAGGTAGGAAGTGGGGCTCCCAAAAGCCTGAACAGTTTTTTGGCAGGTAAGGGGGTTTCTCAGCAAGGAGGCTTTTTACTGCTTTTGTGTCTGTGGCATACATGATAACAGGGCTATCTACATCAAATAAAGGCTGCAAGCTGATTTCTCATCTTATTTTCTTCCTCTGAAAGGAACATGGTAGCAATCACAGGAGACAAACAATGCCACAGACTTAATTTCTCAGGCGTCTGACATGTGACTCTGGGAACTGGTTTGGAGATATGGTGACGCTCAACTAGGACTGCAGTCAGGGGAAGCTGCCCTGTAAAGCTATAAAATGCTTATTGAAGCCTTGAAATCGAATGCTAAGTATTGTGACTACTTTTGGCAGTGATTACATATCAGTGATGAAGCAGTAACATACATCTTGTTACTGGATTGCTGCTGAAAAAAATAGCTTTGGAAACTTTATGTGTATGTGTTTGTGTATATATATATACACACACACATAGATACATATGTATGCGTAAATTGCATACAGTAAATAAATAAGTAGTATTTCATACATGTATCTTATAACCTTGGAAAGCCTATGATGAATTTAGTACTTCTGTCTTCAAGCTTGGCTTGAATAATACTCATTAGACAGAAAATAAAGGGTGAAAAATCACTGAATAGCGCTCAGTCACTGAATGCTGTCTTTCATGTGTCTCAGATTAAGAATCAGACCTGTGGAAAACAACTAAAGGCTTTAAACCTAATACATAATCAGAAGTGACTGATTATGGTAGACTGAACACCAGTCATGATTCTGTCTTTTCCTAACCACTCCCTGGTTAGGAAGCTTAATAAGTTTAATTTTTTTTTAAAGAGGAAACAGGAGGGTTGTGAATGACTGGAAACCACTTAGAATGATGATCAGTTCTGAGACCTGCAACATTATCTTGTCTAACCTGTGTTCCCTGAGAAGTACAGTGGCTGTAAGATTGGCCTGAGGCAGTGGTGTCTCAATGCCAAATGGCAGATCTGTTGTGGGCTATATTGCTCCTCTCAGAAGAAGCCAAATGAAAAAACTACAGAAGTCTACTGTAAGGGAAGTGACTACACTGTGCTGTTTATCATAGCCTTCTGCTCTGGACTTCAAAACACAGCAGACAGCACCACAGCCTCATTGTCCAGTTAACACTGGGATGTGAAAGGAGGAAGATGATATGAGACCTGAGAAGATGGGAGAGAGAGAAAGAAAGTTTTAGGGTATGGCCCAATTCAAAGTGAAGACAGTTGAATTTCCTTGGTGCTTGGGAACTCTGACGAGTCATCAGGTTCATCGTACCAATCAAAGAAAGAGTTGGGTAGGCCCATGTAGCACTTGTGAACTGCCAGCCATTCAGTAGTGCCGAATTCAGTATCAAATGTGGTCATCCTTTCCCCAGATGAGTATTTTCTCTATTATCCTACAGAGGCCATTTTGACATTTTGCACTGTAGATAATGATTTTTTTATTCCTGAAGGCATAGCAGTGCATCTTCAACAGGAATGGTTGATTCGGCTTCTCCATTTATCTTATTTCCAGGTGGAATATAACAATCCTAAGAAGGTCTCAGTGGATCAAATCTCTTCAGACTGTGGAAGGACAAGTGCTCTAAGAATTAGATTATGACAAAGTGACACCTATTTATCCTTGTTTTCAAAGAGATGAGCATGAATTCCCTGATGTATGCTGATATCTACAAAGAATGAAACCCTGCATTTTGAGTGAGGCCAACCTAGGCAAAGTTATCTGGATTACCCTGGAGACTGCATAGGAGCTAAGTGGCTGCTTGACCAGCTTAGAAGATTCAGGGAACTTTTGGGACAGAATACAGACAATGAACGACTATATGAGGTAGCTGGTTGTGCTGCCCTTGGAACATTGGTTTGCACATCACTTTCAGGGATGGAAATTAAAAGTAGATCCCATTTTAGGTTTAAATGCCCTCTAAATTATGTTTTAATGTGTCTTGAAGGACTAAAGAAGTTTAACTCCAAAAAAGGTCTTATTGCAAATAAGACACATGATTTAATAGAATAATCAATTATTAGACTGGATTACTGGAAGTTGCAATAAATTCTCATTCTTTGAACAGAACCTTCGAATTAAAATCTGTTGTATTCCTAAAGCAGAAGTTATAAGGGATAATTATGTTCTGTTGCAAAGAAATTATTTTCTCCCTTAAGGAAGTCTTAGATGAAATTTCATTGTGAGAATGAAGCAGGATATCTGATTAGACCACTTTACAGTGGCTGAAACTCTTTGAGAGTACCTGAAGCAAGATTTTTAATGGAATGAATTTAAATTTGTGAGGAAAAATGTAAACCTTAATTCAGGATAATGATTAAAATACAACAGTGAACTTCTCATTATTTCCATGGGAAAATCTCTACAATTTTTATTGTCTAGGCATAAATTATCTAGAGACTGATGAAGAACTAAACAGTGATTACAAAATCAAAGTGATAGAGTTTCACATTTTGTGCAGTTCTCTTTCACTTTGCACCACTGGAAGCATTTACTCTTCATTTTCTGCCTTCTTGCCAATTTCACGGCTCTTTGCTCGGAGCTTGTTGACCTGCGACTCTGCAATGTCAGCCCGCTCCTCGGCTTCCTCCAGCTCGTGCTGGATCTTGCGGAACTTGGAGAGGTTGACATTGGACAGCTCCTCCTGGGGATAGGAAGAGAGTTAAAATAGGTTTTAAAATGTTTAATAATGTTCCTACTGTAACACTGCACTGGACATCCTGTGGTATTTTGCCTTTACATAATAAAAAAGACCCCCAATACTGTGAGCTAGTATGTAATTCTGTCTAATACTTCTAGGGGGAATCCAAAGAAACAGCTTAAATGCTAAATGTTTAGATCAATAATAAGATATACTAGGAATCCTCTCTGGATATGAAGTGCTAATGCACTTTGGATTGTTTTGAATTATATATATAATTAAAGCTGTTTCCATTAAATAATTTTTTATTTATTTACTGCTATAAAATTATGTATTGCAATTTTTGAAGTTTTTTTTCCCTGCTAGGCAGAAATATGAACCAAAGAAAGTAAAAGGAAGCAGAGACCTACCCCCACAATGCTGACCTGAGCCTTCGCTGCTCTTCCCAATGATGCAATAATGCTCACAGAAAATGTATTCTACACCCCTCTAGACCCCTGAACTGTTTAACCAAAACAGCTGTTCAGCAATTCATGCCTTAGTGCACAGCAAGAAAAAGACAAAAAAGGGTTCAAACAGAGCTACGCAGGGAAAAACACCAACACAGAATTCCACTTCCACCTGGATGGAGACTCTACACACAACAATACTTACAGCCTCCTCAGCTTGTCTCTTGTAAGATTTTACTTTCATTTGAAGCTTGTCCACCAGATCCTGGAGCCTCAGAACATTCTTCCTGTCTTCTTCAGACTAAAGAGAAGAACAAGAAAGAGAAGCATGTCTTTGCCCCTCCTCTTTAGATGCCCTCTATATGAAACAGAGAGTAACATTACTTATAGACCATTGCTGTCCAGTAGGACAGAGGTGATAAGCTGGATCTTCCTAACATGACCAGAAAGACGATTTGTTCTGATGTTCTCAGACTTCTTTTTAACTGCGTGACTCAGGACAGAAAAAATCCCTAAGGACTACATTTTGGCTTCCCACGAGAGGGTATGTCAGCCCAAGGAGGCCTCCTGCCTTACCTGGTAGGTCAGCTCCTTCACCCTCCTCTCGTACTTGCGCACGCCCTTCACGGCCTCAGCGCTGCGCTTCTGCTCAGCATCAACCTCCCCTTCCAGCTCCCGCACCTGCAATGAGAGGCCCATCTTTGGAGCTTCCCCGCTGGCTGCTCACGTGACAGGCTTGCACGTGCACGAATACCAGCCCTACGCACTCTGGCCTCCAGCTTCTGGATTTGCTTCTTGCCTCCTTTCAGCGCCAACTGCTCAGCTTCATCCAGGCGGTGCTGCAGGTCCTTCACTGTCTGGTCCAGGTTCTTCTTCATCCTCTCCAGGTGGGCGCTGGTGTCCTGCTCCTTCTTCAGCTCTTCGGCCATCATGGCTGCCTGAGGAGAGCAAAAGGTCAAAGCCCTTTGGAGCTGGAGACTCTTTGGGGAGAAGGCACTTAGCTGAAGCAGTGAGAGGAGCCCCCCAACTCACATCTGTGATGGCCTTCTTGGCCTTCTCTTCAGCATTGCGGGCTTCCTGGATCGTATCCTCCATTTCACCCTGAATTTGGGCAATGTCTGTTTCCAGCTTCTTCTTGGTGTTGATCAAGCTGGTGTTCTGTTGAACATCATCAGAGGTTTGTTTTTGTTAGCTCATTAAACCAAATCAAGAACATCACAGGACTGTGAATAATTTCGGACATAAGTACCCATTGAAAAATGGGTACCATGGATTTTTTTCTGGAAAATTTGTCACTGGGGAACAATGCTTTCTTTGTCTCCAACAATTAATTTTAATTTGAATAAGAGTACTTAGAAATATAATCTGTGCCACATCTCATCCACCAATGCTGGCATGGGAAAGTAATAAAAATAAAGTGAGGGAAGTCAGTGAAATGCCTTCTCTTCAACATAATTAGGGGAGAGTAATCCACTCTTGTCAACTGAAAACAAAAAATTTGTAATGTAGATAGGATGGATTCTTTCGTGAATCTTTGCAGCATTTGAAACCAGACACTTTTCAAAGATTTCAGCATTTGACTGCTGGAAGACTGCTATGCCATGTCACTTGTGTCAAAGTCTGCTTGACATGGCCTACATCAAAGCCTGGAGTTCATTCCCATTTTCTTGCTAGAGTAAACAAGCATATTTTTAAAGAAATATAAGGATTCCCTAGTGCTACCTTTCAACTCAGCAGGGAATGAATGTTGCTGTAGTGTCAGAGTTTCAGTCCCTGACTTCTCACATGGCAGATCGTTTGTCATGTGTGACTAAAAATCTGGGCCCTGTGACTAAGTGTCTTTCCTCTGGAGATTATGTTAGGATGCAAAGAAGGTAGAAGAATGGGTTTCACGAAATGCAACCTGGGAATACAGCCAGCATACACTTTTTCAGCAAAGACCTCTTTTAGTCTCATGATGATTATGTAAGAAAAGATAACTTGCCTTTGAAGTCGAGCCTCCAATGGTGATTGGATGGAAGCATACTTTACCAAGAGTGCGATTTCTCAACAAGTGACCTCACCTGGGTATGGAGGAGCTGAACTCTCTCACTTGCATCCATCAGTTCCTGCTCAGCCACTTTCCTTGACCGCTCCGTCTGCTCCAGGGCTGCCCGTAGCTCCTCAATTTCAGCCTGCAAGAGGTTTGCCCTGCGCTCCACCATGGCCACCTGCTCCTTCAGGTCCTCCTGTGACCTGAGAGCATCGTCCAGGTGTATCTGGGTATCCTGTAAAGCCATTGAAATAAATTATAAGCAGATTCAGAGCTGTTTGGCACTGAAAATATCGGTTAAGGCATTTCTTTGTAGACAATTTCTCTTCAGCGGACCTTGAGCACCCCCTGTGTGTTTCTCAGGTTCTTTTGTGCCTCTGCAGCCTGGCGGTTGGCGTGGCTCAGCTGGATCTCCATTTCATTCAGGTCTCCCTCCATCTTCTTCTTCAGTCGCAAGGCTTCATTCCTGCTCCTGATCTCAGCATCCAGGGTGCTCTGCATGGACTCCACAATTCTGAGGTGGTTTCTCTTCAGCTGGTCGATCTCCTCATCTTTCTCTGCTATCTTCCTGTCAATCTCAGACTTCACCTGGTTGAGCTCAAGCTGGAGGCGCAGGATCTTCCCCTCTTCATGCTCTAGGGAGGCCTGAATAAGAGAAAAACATTGTGTCAAGGAAGGGATTTCTTTCCTACAGCCGTTCTCTTCCAAACTACCTCCTACACAGAAAAATGGGACTGTTTTGCTGTGGATGGTGTGGAAAGTGAGGCCTTGACTTTCCTTGACAGTCCCAAGCTTTTACTTCTCGCACTGCTCCTCAGTTCCTCTGTTTGGAAAACAACAATTTTGGGCATGTACCTCAGCTTCCTCCAGTGAGGCTTGGAGTTCAGACTTCTCCTGCTCAATCTGTTTCTTGACTTTCTCCAGCTCACGAATCGCCTTTCCTCCCTCCGCAATCTGCTCCGTGAGGTCGGAAATCTCCTCTGTGCAAACAAAGACCCACGGCACGGTCAGGCCCAGAGCAGAATGGGAAGGGTCCTGCCACACCACGGTGACAGGCATCTGTGCAGAGCTGGAGGCACAGGGCCCTGTGGAGCAGTGGGTAGTGGTGGATCGTGGGAAAACCCTGCCAGCAGCAGAGGGCCAGGGACTTACGCTGCAAGTTCTTGTTCTCACGCTTCAGCGTTTCCAGGTGGTCCAAGGACTCCTCATAGGCATTCTTCATCTTAAAGAGCTCTGTGCTGAGAGAGCGAGACTCCTTCTGGGAGGCTTCCAGCTCAGTCTGAGTTTCTTCATACTTCTGCTTCCATTCTGCCAGGATCTGAAGAGAAGGAGGACCTCGGTATGGATGTGGCAATCAGGAGGGGATGCTCTGCCCAGGAACCCCACATCTGGAGCCCACCAGACCTTGTCAAAGTTCTTCTGCTTCTTATCCAGAGCTGCGCAGGCAGCGTTCGATCGCTCCACATCAATCATCAAGTCCTCCACTTCATTCTGCAGCCTCTGCTTTGTCTTTTCCAGGGAGGCACATTTGGAATTGATGGCTTCAACGTGTTCCTCTGCATCCTGCAGGCGCTGTGCCAGCTTCTTCCTGGGAGGTGGTAAGCACAGGTTGAGGTGAAGAAGCAATTGGAAGCCTGTGGTGTGCTGCCAGCATGTTTTTCACAAGAGCACACTTAGCCACTTGGTAGTGTGTGACACCCATTTAAACAGAGATGTAAGACCCCTCCCAGCCAGCCACTGTGATTCTATGTTTGAATCCTGGGGTCCAGCTATTCACTCTCTGCTATTCACTCTGCTGTGCGCATTGGCATCGCTCTGCTATTCTGCATCTGAAGAGCTTTGCTGGTTCTACTTTTCCCCAGTTCACACCCGCTCTTGGTTATATTTTCTGTCTTCCTGCCATTCCACGCCAAAGTAAAATGTCAGCTTCTTCCTGACAATATCACAGTGGTCTCCTCCAATTTCTATTCTTAGTCTCTGCCAGCCTTCCCCATATTCCTCACGTACTTGGCCTCCTCCAGCTCCTCTGTGCGCTGAATAGCGTCTGTCTCGTATTTGGTTCTCCACTGGGCCACTTCGCTGTTGGCCTTGGACAGGGCGCGCTGCAGCTCCCCCTTGGCTTCCTGCTCCTCCTCATACTGTTCCCGGAGCAAGTCACAGTCGTGGCGAGCAGACTGCAAGGCGTGGGCCAGGGCGTTCTTGGCCTGTGGTAAATATAGTAACGCAACAATGAATGGAAATGTCCTGGGAAATCTCTGGACTGAAATGCTGATGGACGCTGGATTATTCTGCTCTGGGAATGATAGCAAGCTATGGAATGAGGCAGGAAGAGCAGGGAATTTGCAAAAGAACTAATGGATAGGCTTTAGGGTAGTGGGTGCAAAGCTAATATGAGAAGAATTGCACTGCATTACCGAAGTGGTTATTTTTTCTCCTCTCATCTTGTTGATACTGTGATTTCATGCATTTATGATAAGCCTTCTCACCTTTATCTCTTCCTCTAAGTGCCTCTTGAGTTCCTCAATCTGTTGGGTGAAAGCCTGCTTGCCTCTTGACAGCTGAGAAATCAGAGCATCTTTTTCCTCCACCTGGCGTGAATATTCACCTTTGACAGTTCAGACAAGTAGAAGAACCTTTTTTATGACTTATTTAAACATGTTAAACTTGATATTAAATGCACATTAAAAATTTTTTTAATTAAACATAATTTAATTTCTTTCATGGAATCCTAATCACTGATACCTATCCATATCTCTGAGTATGCCAAAGTATTTATCTTAGAAGTACATGAGGTATATCATGCTCCCTTGTCCAATATCTAAAAAGTCTTACTGTATGTTTGCACTAACTCCTGTGGTCACTTCAATCCTCATGCTTACAGAACAAGTACTATATTGTGTATGTGCTCAGGTATATCAACGTCCTCTCCTGAATGTCTCCTGGGGAGAAGAAGGATGAAGTCTAGGTTATGAGATAGATGAAGTCTTCTTTGAAACTCCAGTCGTAGAATCATAGAACAGACCAGGTTGGAAGGGACCTTGAAAGGTCATCTGGTCCAACCTTTCATGGGAAAGGGAGCCTAGATGAGACATCCAGCACCCTGCCCAGTCATGGCTTGAAAGCCTCCAGTGATGCAGACTCTACCACACCCACAGGGGGTTGTTCCAGTCCCTTAAACATGTTATTGGTCCTGCTCCAGGATGTCTGTATCTCTCTGGTACTAGGGAGCATAGGACTGGACACAGCACTCCAGGTGTGGCCTCACATGTGCTGAAGAGGAGGAAGGATCATCCTCCGTTAACCTGCTGGCAACACTTCTGAGCCTAATGCAGCTCAGGATTCTGTTGGTGTTCCTTGTCAGAAAAGCACGTTTCTGGCTCATGTTCAACTCAGTTTCCACCAAGACACCCCAGAATTTTTGACACTTTTTTTAAAGCCACAGGTCATATACAGTATTCTTGTAAAAAACACAAATGTCTTACCAGATTCTGTTTGTAGCCGAGCTTTCTGAGCACTAATGTCATTAATTGTGCGCTGATGTTCCTCCTCCTTTGTCTTAATCTCACTGAGTTGATCCTCTAGGGAGCGACACATCTTCTCCAGATTTGCCTGTTTGCATGAAAAACAGAATGAAAGATAACTGTGGTTCAACACATAATTACTGAGAAATGGAAGTCTTATGAAGGGAAAAAAAAAGAAGCCAATGATTTAGAAGAAAAGTAAAAATGTCTGGTTAACTGATATTTATCTCTATGAAATTTGCACCCCTACTTCCAAGATTTGTATAATTTATTAAAATACACTCCATTTTTCAACAGATGAAAAAGAAGGGACACTGTAGCATGAGGAATTGTTTTAAATTTCTGTTGGCTCTTAGGGATTATGTCATTGAAGTATTTAAAGGAGGAAAAGAAAAATAGGAATGAAAAGGGAAGGGTAGGGTAGGAGTAATTGCTATTTTAGAAGAAACAAAAAAACTGATAATGTTTTTCTGTTAAGGTGTCTTTCATTTCCCTATCACAATATTCCAAACCAAGCAATGAGACGCTGTAGTCCTTTATGTTAGGTGGTTCGGGTGAAGAGTTTTAGCTTTCATGCAAAGGATATAATATATTATTATGCTAATACTGAAATGTATGAACTGAAATTCAAGCTGTAAAGTGTAAGTATTTATTATAAAGTATGACTAACTTAAACATCTACATTAAAATATGAGTAGCTGGTTGTCTTTGAATTACTACAATGAAATATTTGCGTACCTTGGCTTTGGAGACGGACTCCATGTTGCTGGCCAAGTCGTCAATCTCCATCTTCAGCTCACTCTTCTCCTTCTCCAGCTTCTGCTTCACCCGTTGCAGGTTGTCGATCTGCTCCCCAAGCTCAGCGGTGCTGTCCGCATGCTTCTTCCGCAGGGCAGCAGCCGTCGCTTCGTGCTGCAGCGTGGCCTCTTCGAGGTCGCGGCGCATCTTCTGAAATTCTGCCTCACGCTTCTTGTTCATATCAACCTGAGCTGCCGTAGCCCCTCCTGCTTCCTCCAAGCGCTCGCTGATCTCCTCTAGCTCCCTCGAGAGGTCAGCCCGATGCTTCTCTGCTTTTGCCCGAGAGGTTCGCTCTGCCTCAATTTCCTCCTCCAGTTCCTCAATACGAGCCTGAGGAACATTAGGGACCCTTCGCACCCAGGCCCTCCTCCTACCCGAGCCGAGACTGGGTGAGAGAGGGGAAGGGACACAGACTTGCCTGCAGCTCCTTGATCTTCTTCTGTAATTGCATGCCCAGGGCTTGCTCATCCTCAATTTTGCTCTGGATCTGGCTGATTTCAAAGTCTTTCCTTTGGGCAAAGAAAGCCATGTTAGTGCCTGAACAAAACCACCCAAGCGCCCCAGCCCAGCACTCAGGTGCCCCACAGACACACTCACTTCTTCAGTTTCTCGTCCAGCTGCTGCTTATCATTTTCCAAGTCCATTATGCTGTCATGGGCCAGCTTCAGGTCTCCTTCGAGTTTCCTCTTGGCTCTCTCAAGGTCCATGCGCAGTTTCTTCTCTTGCTCCAGGGACCCCTCCAGCTAAACAGAACAAGACCATCGGTGCTCTGCCAGCCACGTCTCACTCCATACCTGTCCTGTCCTTGCTCTATGCCTGCGTGCTTACATCGTCCACTTGCTGCTCCAGCTTGGTCTTAGCTTTGGTCAGCGTATTGACTTTGTCCTCTTCTGCCTGCAGGTCATCCAGTGTCTGCTGATGGGCCTCTTGGAGGGCTTTCTTCTCTTTTGTCAGCTTGGCAATGGTCTCGTCCAGGACTGCCATCTCCTCTGTGAGGTTTTTCACCTTTGAGGAGAAGGCAGCAAGTGAAGACAAAAAATGTTTTTTAAAACTTTATACTGTATGACAAAACAGAGGTCTCTTCTGGAGTGAGAGGGACAGGTTGTGCTTTATACCTTGTTTTCAGTGGCATGTTTTTCCTTCTCAACCTTGGCCAGCGTTAACTCAAGGTCATCAATATCTTTCTTCAGCTCTGAACATTCATCCTCCAGTTTCCTCTTCTTGGCTGTCAGCTCAGCATTCATCTCTTCTTCATCTTCTGCTCTCTCTGTCAGCTCCTTAATTTTGGCTTCCAGCTGGATTTTGGTTTTGATGAGCTGGTCACATCTTTCCTCAGCATCAGCCAGACCATCAGCTTCCTGCACCATTCAGTCAAATAAAAGAGTTTTCAACAATTATCTTTTCTTACTGGTTTTCAGACAAGGAATTATTCGTTTCAAGACAGCTTTACAATGTCTTTTTAATTAAAACTCATTATTATAAAGGTATGTATTTTTTTTTACTGCCTCCAGCCCAGAAAATAAAGGAGTATATTATAACACAATAAATGTAGGCTCTTAGCATTTTTTTAAAACTCTTTCACTGCTCATGCACCCCAACATTAATTTGAAGATAGACTGTGGAATCAGACATGGCAGTATCTCCCCTGTATCTTTTCATCATTTTAGTTATACTGCATTTGACTGGAGTGGAAACTAGCACAGAGTTATGCTGAAGAGAACTATGTAGGCAGATTTTTTAGCATACAGTGTTTAAAATCTGAATGGTAAATATGCCGACATTCAGGTGAGAAAATCTTATTACAACTCCCACAAAACTGTTTACTGAGCATGAATTTAATTTTTGGTTTTGGCAAAATTTTGTGTTAAGATCACTGTTTCAAAGGCAGTAGTTGAATCAGGCATGTTTTAGCCCTTGCGGACAAGAAGAACAGTTTGGAAGGGAGACTGGTGTTTACCAGGGCAGTATCAATTACCTGAATCTACATACATTCTAAGATGCCAATTACTAAGAAGTGATTTTTATTTTCTACATACATATTGTTCTTTTTTTCTTTGTTCTAGTGAAGAGCAACGATACCATCCAGGCAGAAGCCTTTTAAAAGCTCAGAAATATAGCAGCGTTAGGGTTTGTCTCATATAGATTTAGATACCTGCCATGATATCAAGATGCAGTATATTTAATTAAAAGAAATGCACATTTTTGGACAAACTTTATCATACTATAAAAGGATGAGTTTCTCATTGCTGAAGATGAAGAGAATCTAAGGCTCAGGTGTAGACTTTTAGACTGTAGACATCAAAATGGGGTCAGACTAGTCCTAATCCTTGCTGGTAAAGACAGTTTTAAGGGGATTGTTGTTGCTACCTTTTTATTTCTAAGGAAAAAGGGGAAGACTACACTTTCATCAAAGTTTTTCCTGAGGAGACAGGGACCATAAATGCTAGAGAAATGCCTGACACTCTCAGCCCGTCCTACTCCACCTGAATCCACTTGTGATTCTCCAGATAAAGGGTGTTAATAGGACCTCCAGACTTCCTTCATTGATCAGATGATTACATATCAACATTATATAGTATATAATATATAATGTTTAATAAAGACATGATAATTGCTGCTGTAAGTTGCCATGTATGATTTAAAATATCAAACTGTAATCTGTAGTATTTACTAACCAGAAATTGATTACTTCTCCCTTGATTTAATAGTGTAAGGAACCAGCTGCGATAATTCATTGCAAATTTATTAATATTTGTAGATTTCAGCTCAGCTTTTCTATGTTTTTTCTTCCTATTGTATAAAATATGTGTATGCTTTTAAAATAAATACCATTTTGGGCTAAAGTGTCTGTTACTGAGACATTTGGGATCATTTTACACATGACATTACAAGCCAAAAACATTAGCAATACTCACAGCCTGCACTTGGAGCTGCAGATCGTTTTTTTCCTGCAGCAAAGAAACCATTTTCTCCTCCAGCTCTTTCCTCTTTGCCTCAGACTTTGCAAGCTCTTCCTTGGTTTTCTCAAATTCCCCCTTCATGTTGGCCATCTCCTTCTCAGATTCTGCACTCTTCAGCAAGGGCTTGATCTTGAAGAACAGCTTCATCCAGGGCCAGTGCTTCACGTTCATGAAGGACCGAACGTTGTACTGGATACAGAAGATGGACTCTCTGAAAGGTAATAAAAAATATGTTATGTTACATATTTTCAAATTTGTAATACATATTAGTTGGTATATTGATACGTATAACATGAAGTTCTACATATAATACTTTATATAGTTCTGTATTTGTGTGTATACAAAGTATTTATTATATATTATTCAATATGTATTTATTAATAATATGTAGTATATTTAATATATATATTAAATATAGATCTGAAGAAGACTCCCTAGTGTGATGCAGATTGTCAACCCCTGTGGACAGTTTTGAAGTCCAGATGTTTGGCTCACTTTCATGGCCAAAGAAAAGGAACACTTCCAGAAGCCGACTTGGTCCCGTGGATGTTATCCAAGGGAAGAGGATATTTCTGTTTACTACAAGTATCTGTTTGTCATCTTTGATTATGGTGACCTAAAATAATTAGCTTAGACTAGGTATCTGGTTTCTGGATGTAAATAAAAAATATCTATTTACTGAATTTAGCAAAAATTAGTACTAAGGGTGATATAAGTTAAGAACTATTTGTTTTTTTCTAAATCTGGATTTTATACTGCTTCATCTACTGTCAGAGTGTACTCCCAAATACATCCAGACTGGTAAACTGAATTAATGCGAAATAAATGGAATTTGGCAATAAGCAACATATTTTCAGGTCTGTTCATGTCATTGGTATCTGATGAGGACTGGCCCAGCAAGCCAATTAAATATTTACCTCCTTTCCATCATTTTCCTGAACTCTACTCTCATCAGGTAACCCCTGCACATGGCCTGTGTGCGGGTGATGAGCTGTGCCAGCTTCTCATCCCTCATCTCCTCCAGGAGTCCCAGCAGCCCAGCTTTGAAGAACACCTTGAGAAAGGAATGTTGCAGCAGGTCACTGTCAGGTATTGCAAGCACAGTACATCAGCTGAGCAGCGTTTGTACCTTGGTGTGGCCAAATTTGTACTGGGTGTGGTCCACATCGATTGACCCAAGGAGCTTCTCAGAAGCCTTCTTGCTATCAATGAACTGTCCCTCTGGGATCGCACTGGCATTAAGCACCTTATACCTATGGGAGGAGGTAGAACGTGAAGAAGGTCAGATTTCTGAAAGCTCAGTCAACCCTGTACCAACTGATACCATTGTTAAGGTTCTTTGAAGGGGGAATCAAGAGTGGAAGAGAGGTGATGAAGTCTGAACTCTGTTCCATTGTTTAGGAATCACACTTTGATGGGTAAATAAGTTTTTAGGAAAAAACTTGCACTTTCCTTAGTCCAGAAAGTCTTAACACAGAATGGATACTGTTTTCCATGGGTAACTGCTGACATATTTCACATGCCCTGTTATCTAATGCCTTATCTCCAAATGAGAACTTCATGTGCAAGAGCAAAATATGTGGAGGGGAGAAGCAATTCTTCACCCAAAGTAGTGGCAGTACATAATATCTGAGTATTTTCCAGTCGATATATAACAAGAAGCAAGATCTTTTCATTTGATTCAGTTTTCCCAAAAGTTAGTCTAGACTATCTTGTAGCTTCTTTATTCACGTTTCTGTGCTGATGGCTGCAAGTCATCTTATTTCTCTACCCAGAAGTTAACTAAGTCTAAACTAGTCAACATAATTTCTGGAGAGTTAATTAAAACATGCTTCATCCCATACCACAATATGAATCAAGGACAGGAATAAATTATTTCCCTCTGAAAATGCCTGTTCTTCTAGTTAGGTATAGAAAGAAACTGGATGACTAACTCAGACAATTGATTTTTTTATGCCTAAAGGTAGGTACAGTGAACCCCTCCCATAACTCCCACAGTATATAAAAAAATTAGGAAATGCAAATTATTCAGCATTGGTGGATATGGTGGAGGGTGGATGACATGGAATCTGACCTCTGTTTAAAGTCTGCATAGAGTATTCTGCTGGGGAATCCTTTCCTGCAGATTCTAATCCCTTCCAGCACGCCGTTACACCGCAGCTGATGCAGCACCAGCTCGTGTTCCATAGCACCTAATAAACAACATAATGAATTGGTACTTCATTGTACTGCACAGAGAAGAACAGATTTATCACATCTTTGAACAACTTACCAGGTGTCTTTGTTTCATTAGGAATAAGGCATCGCACAAAATGGGGATGTGTGCTTCGCAGATTGGTCATCAGCTTGTTTAAATTTTCCTTAAGAGCAAGAGCAAATACTTGGGTTTAAAAATGTCACTTACACAATCCCAATATTAGATGGAGTAAAATGAAATGAATGATCAGTATGCAATGAAATAATGATCAGTATTTTTTTATTACAGAACTTTTGGGCAGTTCTGAAAGAATACTTCCAAGGATTCAGTTAGAATCCTTCTTTATTAAGCAGCACATGGCTTTATCCTTTCTGAACATAAAGATTTTATATATTAGATCTATCTAAAGCTTTTCTGAACTGAATTTTCTATATTTTTTTTCACAATGTGGTAAAATTTATAATGATAAATCTACAGTACCCGGAAAAGAGCTGAGACAGTCTGGAAAGAAGAACCCTTCTTCTTGCCGCCCTTCTTGCCACCACCACCACTCTCTAAGCAATCACATTTTTTAAAAAAAGAAATGAACAAGAAAAGCACACAGTTAGAATCTGAAAAAATTTTGTGCGTTTGTCTTAAAAAAATAGAAAACGTAACAATATGACAAAAATTTGCAGATGCATACAGTTTTTAAAGTTACAATGGGAGACTTGAAATTATCAGATGATAGAATGAAATCAAATGACTTCAAGCTGAAGTTAAGAAAAAGCACACAGGAAATATTGAATGAAGTGCTAGTGAATATACCAAATGCAGTCTTTACACTTCTCTATATCTAAGGGTATGCACAACTTTAGCAGCATGTTGATACATTTGATTGTATTCCCTGAAGTATTTGGGAATGCCCCATATTGCAGAGATCTGGTTTATCAGCTAGCCTCTGTTAATGCTGTAGTACAGCTCTCTGGTCTTACAGCCTACAGATCTACTAAGGTCTCTAGGGAAATGTAATATCTTTTATGAGTCTGAGTGTCTGACTTCTGAAAAGTAGATGAGGTTTTGGGTTTTCAATTCTTGAAATGTGAATATTATTGTAAAATATTATTGTAAGATCTTTTTTCTGTAAGTTATAGTAGAACTGACTTCAAAGAAATCACCTGCTTCTGCCCCACCAACAGAGGCAAAGAGTAAAGCCAGTGTCTTCATTGATGATTTCTGGTACAGCCCCACGACAGTTTCATTCAGGGGATCCTTGTTCTTCTCAAGCCAGCCAGAGATGTTGTAGTCCACTGTGCCAGCATAGTGCACCAGGGAGAAGTGGGCCTCAGCCTTGCCTTTTCCAGGTTTAGGCTTCTGGAAGTTGTTGGACTTGCCCAGATGTTGGTCGTAGAGCTTGTTCTTGAAAGAGGTGTCAGTTGCCTTGGGGAACATGCACTCCTCTTCCAGGATGGAGAAGATGCCCATGGGCTGGGAGAAATAGCAACATGTGAATGAGAAAGAAAGTGTGGAAGCAAGAAGCAGAGAAAATTTATATAACAGAGAGTAATGGAAGATAAAAATTATACAAATGTATAATGTAATTCCTCAGAATGTGTAATATCATGTTTTTCCAGAAAGGGCATTTTGTTAGTGGCATTTTGTTTGTTCAGTTATATGAAAACAAGCTCACCCATAAGTTCCATGACTGTGAAGTAATAAAGATCGACCATGTAGAAATTCACTACATGCACGATAGTTGAAGACGGAAAGCAAAATTAATGCAATTAGCAGCATTCAGATGTAAGGAAGAGTTTACACTTCCTAAGGGCTTTTTCTTGGAAACAAGATAGAAAATTTCTTTAAACATATTAAGAAGAAGTTGCTCAGTGTATTTACTCGCTCAACACGCATTAAAAAGAATACACTCTTTAGAGTAAGAACTCCAGAACAGTGACTAGGACTGAAATTTTTGTCCCGGGTAAATCATACGTACTATGTGACAGAGTCCCACAGGCAGTGAAGGATCAGACATGTAAAAATGTCTGTGAAATGGTTGGAATTCAGAAAAAATCATGTTATATGATGCTTTAAGTGTGAGTGCCAGACATTATAGTCATCTAATTTGAGCATAGATTCCTTTTATGTTTTACATCTGGAAAAATATTAAATATGTAGGGCCCAAGAACCTTCTCAATGAGCTCAATGCAGGCAGCCAGGTCCATCCCAAAGTCAATGAACTCCCACTCAATTCCTTCCTTCTTGTACTCCTCCTGCTCCAGCACGAACATGTGGTGGTTGAAGAACTGTTGCAGCTTCTCATTGGTGAAGTTGATGCACAGCTGCTCCAGGCTGTTGAACTACACAATTATGAATAGAGATTACCATGAATGTAAATTTAGAAAGCTAGGGATAAAGAACAGTGCTGGCTTTTTGTACCAAATAACAGGAGGATCTCTGAGTGTTCCTTCTTTACTCAGCCAGGAGTTTGGACCTTCTGTCAGTGTGTCTCTTTTGTCAAGCTAAAGTTTATCCATCGGTTTATGACCCCTAGAAGCTTAGGCCACCTTAGTATTTCAGACTTGTCAGTTTTGATTTCTACTAGACTGGGCAGATTTCTACTAGACTTGTCAGTTACAGAAGAGTCCACAGCGCAACAGTTTATCCAACATTTCCAAATGCTGATTTCAAAACATGTCCCAGGTCTTCTAAGCTCAAATTGCTTCTGTGGAACTGGTGACTCTGCATTAGGTACCAAATGCCATGTTACTCTACTGTTTGTAATCAGTTAAAAACTGCATTTATGGATTTCATTGGCATATATGCAACACAAAAATCTATTCCCAGTTAAAAACGTGTGGAAATCATGATGGTTTAGATGCAATCTGAAAGGACCAAAACATTGCAGAAAAAAAAAAAAGCATAATTTCTTCTCAAGTACTTTGGCTTAACTAGAGTTAATTCTAAAAGCATGGTAATAAAACTGTGTTCCTTACATCAAAGATCTCAAAGCCAGCAATGTCCAGGACACCAATGAAGTACTGTCTGGGCTGCTTCGTATCCAGCTGCTGGTTGATACGGACAACCATCCACAAGAACATCTTCTCAAACACAGCCTTTGCCAGAGCACCCACTGAATTGTATACCTAAAACAAAAACAAAAAACACAGAAGGTGTGTAGTTATCATGCAGAGCAAAGGAGGAAGTCCAGAGGATTTGTCCACAAAACCGGGATTTTTGTTACCTGCTGCACAGTTTGACCCTTGGTCACATATTCATTCCCAACCTTGACTCGGGGGTAGCAGAGGGCCTTGAGCAGGTCTGCTGAGTTCAGACCCATCAGGTAGGCAGCCTTGTCAGCAACTGAAGGCCAAATAGATCAGTTGTTAAGGTATCAGCAGACATTAATGTCCATTTATAAGACATCTTAAAAGGCAATTCTAGTAAAGATAAAAAGATTAGTTATGATAAAAAAGTAATGTATTTGTAGTTTATCATAAGCAACACTGCCCAGTAATTATGGAACATTTATGCGGGCTATTTTTTCTTCACCTATTCTTAGTTTATTTTAAATTTTGAATGAAAAATCAGTTTAGAGGCACATAGGTAGGCAGACTTCTCAATAATAAATGCTGAAAAAGAAAAAAGAAAGATAAGCCTGGGATAAGATCAGGTTGCACACAATTGCAGATCCTCTTGGAAGAAAATACAGTGCAATTTGTTTCAGTGACCTGTGGTAGGGCAACTTTAAAGACACGATACTCAAAAAAGCACAATGCAGAGTTGTCAATTAGGTCTTTACAAATCTACAGCTAAACATAGGAGATTAAGGGCTATTTTTAGAAGTGCATCCTCAAACAGAAAGTTGGCATTTTTCCTTTTGCTATTGCTTTTACTATTGAATTCAAACTCTGGCAGCAGGCATAGTATGTGAAATTGTTTGTTCCAGAATGCTTATGTAATTCATATGAAATAATGATAAAAACGTATCGCAGATCGCTGCATGAATGTTGGGCATGACCTAACAGCCTGAAATTGTGTCAAGAGCTATTTAGGCTAGAAACTGGGGAAAAATTTCCAGTGAGTAAGGATAGTGGACCTACATGGAATGGATTGCATGTTTTCCTCACTGTTTTCAAAAGCAGATGAAGAAAGAAAGATTGCACAGTAAATGGAGTCCACAGGGGATGGTGAAGATCAGTTGCCACAGTCCTTTCCCTGCTTTATGAACAAATAAAACTAGCAAAATAACAGATGACTTTGCCACACTGAGAAATCTGTTCACAGGCTCGGAGTAATCCTCAGGATTACTCAGGAGAGGATTCCAGCATCTGTGCTACAGGACTGATTTCAATGGCATCAGTGCCAAGTACACTGCTCCAAATGTTCCCAAGATTTGGTCAGCAAAATACCATCACTTATGTAGTCTCAGCTATTATTTGTAGCCTATTCTACCATTACTATTCATCATTATCAGTTTCATTGATATTGTATTCCTTCATTTATGTCTTAACTTTCCCAAAACACCCCAACCAAACCACACACACACAAAAAACAATTCAAGAAAAAATTGTTTATGATCTATGCAAATAACTCTCATTTCATGGAAATACTTCCATTAACTTTTAAAGTAATGCACTTTCGAACAATTCTAGGGAAAGCAAATGTGATAGACATATCTTAGTTGTCTTATTTTTCAAACAGAAGTCCTGGGACATGCTGAGACTGCAGAAAGCATAGACCGTATTAGCCACAGGGGCAGTGCTAACTGATGTTCCTTTGTAACCTCCCTTGTAAAACGGAGTAGCACAATGATCTCAGTGCAGGCATTGTGAGTTGTCTCCAGAATATGGGATTTGAAGCAGAGTGGCTTCAGCATTCTGGCTTCTTGTCACCTGGAAACAACATCATTAGGAGGTGACTACAGCTGATGGTAAATGATAGTATCTACCTGGGTACAAAACCTTAAGTCAGCGAGCAGAGTGGTTCCCGGTTCTGTGCCATTCTGTAGAGCAGCAAAGCTTGCTTTTCTTCTGCCTGACTCCTACTGTGTCAGCCAACGGAAGTGTGCTTTAGGATTCACCGGACCTTATACTTGCATGGTCTAAAATAAGCTGCATCTTGCACTGTGCTGTGTTCTTGCAGCTAAGTCTTCTGGTTAGGACATGCTTATGTTCTACAATACAAGCCTGGGGAAATGCACAGGCTGAGTCAATGTTTCTGACCCTGAATTACTGCCTGTATTAGTGCATGTTCCAGTATATACTGTGCTCCGGTATACACGTATAAATACCGGTTTATATACATCTATATAGAGATGGTACTGGTACCTTCTGTGCCGTCCGGCTCTGCCTGCTCCTCACGCTGCTTCTGCTTAAACTTCAGGTTCCCGTAGTGCATGACAGCCCCTGTCAGCTTGTAAATGGCTGTTTTCTCATCAGCTGTGAAGCCCAGGATGTCAATGGCACTCTAACAAAAGAATCACTAGAGTCAGTACCGTGCCCATTAATGATCAGAGTCCACCTAAGAAAACTTCTGGGCATTACTTACGTCCGTGGCCATCAGCTCTTCCTGGTCATTAATGCTGGGAACTGTGATCTCACCTTGACTCACATACTGATAGTCATATGGGTTGGTGGTGATCAGTAACATCTCTGAAAAGAAGGACAAAGCACATAACGATCAAATGCAATTGGCACATAAAGGAGTTAAATGTTGTCCCGTGACCTTTGTCTGCAGAAGTTAGTGATCTTTCCTACCAATCAGCTCTGGCTTCTTGTTGGACATGATCTGATAGAATATGTGGTAGCTTCTTTCTGCCTTGAGCTGGAAAGTGACTCTGGACTTCTCCAGCAGATCTGGCAAGGATGGTACGTCAGAGTTAACACAAGAACTGAGGAAGGCTGGAAGGAAATGGATCAGTCCAGGAGGGTCACTTACATGTTTCAATGTCAGCAGAAGCCAGTTTTCCCGTGGCACCAAAATGGATTCTGATGAATTTACCCTGAAGGAAGCAGAAAAGTCAACCAAGATCTATTTTACCAATTCTCACTGCAAGAATATTTGAATCAGTGTGCTGATACAAAAAAAGTAATTTTGTCCCAGGCAAAAACTTACAAAGCGAGAGGAGTTGTCGTTCCTCACTGTCTTGGCATTACCAAAAGCCTCCAGCAGTGGGTTGGCGCTGATGATTTGATCCTCAAGCGTCCCCTAAAATAGAAATCTTATCATCATGATATAGTTCATAAATAAATTTGGTAGTTGCAAGTTTCTACCCCTAGGACCTCACCTGCATTTTGCCAGCTGGCTGCTGCTCTTCCTTCTTCTTGTCCCCACTCGCTGCAATTGTTGCAAAGTACTGGATGACACGCTTTGTGTTCACAGTCTTCCCTGCACCGGATTCTCCGCTGCCAAACAAAGAAAGAAGCAGAGAGCGTGTGGTCAGGCAGGAGGTCCCCTGGCACCCGGCAGCCCCTCAGGGACCCGAGCAGGGAGTGTACGTACGTGATCAGGATCGACTGGTTCTCGCGATCTGTGAAAAGGCAGAATGAAAGATAGTGTTAGCGACACTAAGTAATCAAGCTGCCCATGTGTAGGCAAAAGAGTGGATTATACAGAATACTAATTCATTCTCTCCCATCCATGGAAAAAAGTAGCAAACAAAGTCAAGCAGTATTTCTGCAGTTGGAGAGTGTATAACTTTGTACAATGAAGTGCAAATAATACACAGTGCTGAGTCCATGCATGCTTCTGGGTCAGTTTCACTTGAAATTCATTCCTGCATAACTCGATCAAGTTCTCAGTCATACAGCTCTGTGATGTTTTTAGCTGGCTTGTCACAAGCTCCACTGAGATCAGTGGGCCTTTTTTGGTTTAGATTGCTGCGATGGAGGTCAAGCAACTCACCAGTCAGCATGAACTGGTAGGCGTTGTCAGAGATGGAGAAGATGTGTGGAGGGGCCTCCTGGCGCTTCTTGCCTCGGTAGGCCAACACCACCTCCGGGTTGTACACCGGCAGCCACTTGTAGGGGTTGACAGTGACACAGAAGAGACCCGAGTAGGTCTGTAAGGAAGGGGGACAGAACGATGATTTTGGAGATCTGAGGAGAATTGCAGATAAGGAAGAGGCAAATGATGTTCTGGGGAGACCAGGGTAGTGAAGGAAAATAAAGTGGAAGAACAACCTATCAGAGAATGGGTGAGATGTACCATATGACAAGGAAAGGTGAAATCGGGAAGGAAGAAGAAGGAGAGGATGTAGACAGCAAGAGGAAAACACGTGCAGGAAAGAAATAAATAGAAAAAGAAAAAGTCAGGTAGCTCTTGAGAGACATTGGAAGGTGTCTTCAACTCCTCAAAAGCAGGACTCATCTCCTTCTGTTGCTACTTACGTAGATCATCCAGGCCGCATAACGCTCTTTGAGGTTGTACAGCACAGCGGGTTCATGGAGGTGGGTCATCATGGCCATGTCCTCGATTTTATCATATTTGGGAGGGTTCATGGAGAAGATTTGATCTTCCTTCACGGTCAGGGTCTGTGAAAAAGAGAAAAATACATATTTGCCATTTAAAGGTTCACTGTAGGATTAAATTATATTCTTAAGCCTTAGATTTTTTTTACTCACTTCTCCACCTTCGGTCTTGACAGTGACCTTCCCTGATTCTTTGCTCTGGATTGTGCTTTTCACATAGGATTCCTTTGCATGTACCACAAAGACTGAAGTCTTGGCATCGAAAGGCTTGTTCTGGGCCTCAATTCTCTCCTTTTCTGACTTTCGGAGGTAAGGAGCTGCCGCCCCAAAGATGGCCATCTCAGCGTCTGATGACATGGCTGCTGTTTACTAAGGGTAATGCAGCAACGATCTATGAAGGTAGAGAATACATTACAATAGTGCATGACTCCTACTGCATAGTCGATTCGATGATGCTCTGCTGTATGTCTAAACTGATTGAACTGACTCTTTCATTTTTCTGCTAATTCAGAGCTCTGTTCTAGAATTTTCTTTCCTTTATTTCTGTTTTATGTAGCCAGACCTCTAGGATTACTGGACAACTGCATTTACAGAGGAATGGTTTGGGAGGTTGTTTTTTTTTTTTAATTATTATTAATTTATTTTTAAAAATAATTTTTTATTTGTTAAATTAACAGGATAAACACATCCTTTCCAAGGTTCCAAAAACTGCACTCACTAGATATTCCCAATTCTGGAACTGTGAAATCCCTCTCATGTCTTTTTTGTTTGGTACCTTTCAAACTATGAGACCAGTTTACAATAAAACACTGGAAAAGGCACAGCACACTGGATATGCAGACAGGTAATATTATTAGCACTTCTCTTTAAAGACATTCCCTTGGGATTAAATAGCCCAAGTTGTCAAATATTTCAATTTTTGCACACATCCAGGTACTAACAAAAAACCTAATATTCTCCCCTTTGATCTTTTTCATAACAGTAACTGAGTAATCTTGCATTTGTTCACTATTATTTAAAAAAGAATTAACAGTAACCCTGTTTATTATTGCCAAACAATTGTCTTGATTGAAAAGTTTCATGCAATTATGAAGCTGGAATTTAGGTATATTGTTCAAAAACTTAATACTGTTCCACATTTATGCCCTTTTTTTAGCCTAATTTTATCTAGGTTCATCATCTACAACTTGGGTTGTGAGTAGCTTTTCCAGATAGATTCAGCAGCTCGTTTCTCCATCAATACTTTCACCTATGGCAGACCTCCAGGTGAAAATCAAATAATTGGTTAACGTTTCCTTGAGAAACTGTTTCACTTTCATTGCAGGAAAGATATACTTAGAATATTTTTTTAAACTCTTTTCCGAACCCTTTCTCATTTAGCAACCTCAGTACTGCAGTTTGGTCATCTCAACAGAAATATTATTTCAATAATGATTACAGTATTTTTGTACATTATAAAACTCATTCCACTCGGCATTCTACTGCTTACACATGAAAAAAATTGCTTTGCATTTGCTCCAGCAAAGCCAGACTTCATGACACAACTTAGTGTTATCAGTTCAAATGCATGGGTACAATCCCTTGACTGAGTGTTTTGTTTTTAACTACACGATTTTCCACTTCATTAACATGTTATTAATCAAATGAGACCATTTCACAGAATAGTTACATAAGATTGTAAAATGGATCCAGTCTTTCACCAGCAGTTTTATCATTGCCTAAAGTATCTCGCATTCTCTTACAAGATTTCTAACAGGAACAATGCTAGCTTTTTATATCTATCAGTATATACTATGCTTGTATATATTATGTTAGTATATATTATAGTGTGTTAGTGTATATTATGTATATTGTATATTGTATTTTTAGTAGATATTTTATGCTATTATTATGATGTATCTTTATGGTATTGTTACAATGTATAGTATATACAGTAGATTAGTATATATTATGTTATCTTTAATATATACATAATATGTCAATAGATAGCCTTTTTAAAGTATTTGATGACTATTTTGACTGTTTTATATGATTTTTCCTGAGATTAAGTCTATGCTAACTCTCCTCCACTTAGTCAAAGCATCCTAGTTATATTCTTTACACATGATAGCTTGGTGACATTTTATAATTTTGAGGGATATATTCCAGTGACAATATTTGATAAAATTAATATAAATTAATGTAAATAGTAAATATGAACACCTAATTTTCCTTGGTGCAAATATTTAAAACTTTGAATTTACTTGCTGTTCCATCTCTCTTTTCTCGTTATTCAAGTAGATATCATCCTCTCTTCATTTCCCTGTGACTATTAATATTTGCTTATATAATTATATCATCATTGTGCAATATTTTCATAGGCACAAACAAGCATATAAGGAAGCTCAGACTGAAATACATTCTTTTAGCACTTTGGTGTTTTGACACACAACATTCTAACCCCATTCCCCAAGCTTCCCTGTGAAAAAATAAAATATTAACATTATTTAAATACATATGCCTTTTCCTGTTGCTTCACAGCTAGTGGCTAGTGCCCGTGACCCTTAATGATTGAGGTAAATGAGGTCTTTGAGAATCTTTTGGCAAAGATATCACTAATCCAGACCAATTTTCATACTGTATTTCTATAATGGACATGAATATAAAGAAGAGAGGGATTGTCACCAGGCCTGTGTAGAAGTCCTGCCTTAGAGCATCTCAATCTGTCCTAAAGAGTGGATAAATCAAGATCTTACCTTCTGTGAGACAAGACGAATGACTTGCAGACTGGAAGCTGGTCAGTACTGTAAAACAGAATTAGTGACTTCTTACCGCTGCACAGAATTCCAGAGAAAAGTTACAGACAGAAATCCTATGGATGCCTTGAAAGCAGACTGAAAATCCCAGCTGACACTGGCAGTCCCCCATTGAATGAATGTGAGTGTCTGTAGGAATGCACTGGTGCTTGTGGAATGCAGTGCCAGTTTCCCTTCATCCCCCACCTCCCCAGTCCAAAGTCTCTGACGCTCTTACCTTAGAGATTTCTGAGGAAGGACAAGACACACTGATCCCAGGGTACTTTTATAGGGTCTAATCTGCATACGTAGCCAACACCTCCTCTTTCTTAGGTCAAAACATTTTTGGCAATCTTAACTCCTTGCAGAATTGCCATTCATATTAGAAGTGAATGGATATAATTAGACATAACAGGTCTGTGAATCAATCTCCTATAAATAATTTTCACAAGAGAGCTTGAGAAGGGGGGGTGGGGAACAGAAGGGTGTGCTAAAGGAGATGAAAGGGGCTACACTGGTACCGTAATCCATTGGATGCTGACTCAAGCAGAGAAAGTGAAGAGTAGGAGCCAGTGTATTGTAATAGGAAATATGTAGGGATGAAGAGGAGAAGGCACAGGCTCGTGCATGCTGCAAGTGCTCTGAGTGTGCAGTGTGGAAAAGCATGAGAGGTCTTACTGAGATGCAGGATCACTGTTAGAGGGAGGAAATCCCAGTGAAGGAGGAAGCATCTGAATAGGAACAGAAGTCAGAGTGAGAAGCAAGGGGTGATATGAAGGACCAAGTAGTAAAATGGACCAAAGCTAAAGCAAGAGAAGCGGGGAAGAATGAGTCTGAAGGTAGTGATAAGGCAGAATATGTGATTAAGGAAGAGGAAGTAAATAAAGGTGTGATTCCACAAGGATAACAGCAAGTCACCAGGGTCACAAGGACCAATAAAAGGGCAAAACAAGTTAAGTCTAGAGTTGAAGACAGAAGCATCTAAGACTGAAGACACGAAGTTAGATTCCAGAGAATAGGCATAGAAATCCAGTTCTTGTTTCTGGGGCTGAAGGGTTTCAAAGATCATATGAACACGACTATGGAACTGTTGTACTGAATTTAAGACACGTTTCCCACTGGAAGCAGGAGAAATAGGTGCTGTCTCAACATAGGGGAGTCACTCAACACTACTTTTGCAGGATAAGTGTGCTAGATGGAGGGAAGGATTAACAAATTTACATTCTCTAGGAGAGAAACAGCCATGTCCTGTTTAGTCTGGAAGAGAGGCAGTTACTCTGCTCCAGAGCAGAGGAGCTGAACCCCATGCTATTATGTGAGAAAAACCAGTCTACTGTGGTGATCCCCGGGATGTTCCCCACCCAGATTAACGAGGGGATTACACATATTCTGCAACAGCACAAGGAGAGGAGTGATGAAGAGGGCAGTGGAAACCTTCACTTTATTGAGAAACAATTTCATCCCCATACAACAGACTGTGATTTTTTTTTTCTTCATGTGTTGGTCTTCACTGTCCGAAATACAGTTCCTGTGACAAACAAGGCAATCTGAACTGAGTCACATCTCAGCAGCTTCGCCTGATCCCATAGCATACTGCCTTCCCACTTACAACACCTGTTGTGCTCCACTCCCTCTTAGCATCACCTACTCAGAGGTCTGGATAAGAAAGTGGGGAAATTCCTTCCTCCTCTTCTCCCAGCTGACTGTGTCTCTGTGATGGCGCTGTAATCCTGGGGGTGGGGAGGAAACCGGCAGAGGTCAGATTCACATTTGCAGTAAATTCACACTGAAGAGTAAGACTAAGTCCCATGGTTTAACCCTAGAGCTAGATCCTCACCTGAGTGTAAAACAGCACTTCTTTCATGTCTAAGATAATTACACTGTCTGAGAACCGGAATTCCCTGTGAATTTCAGGTATTTCAATGACCCTGTATGTTGCCTTATTTTTGCTATTGGCTACAAAAAAGAGAAAAACCTAATGGTTTTCCCAGAGTCATATGTAATTCTGGCATAAATCTGACAGCTGGTTAAAAGCCTTTATTTGCAAGAATTCTTTCAAATAATAATAATAAAAATCCATAACTTTCTGAAGACTCTAAAGGACTTACGAGAAATAACTTTTTCAAAGTGTTTTTCAAAATAACATTGAAATTGAAAATTTCCACAACCTGGTCTGTTTTCACTTATGTTTTTCCCTTGCTCTTGTTTGCATTTATGTTGTATAACAGAATATAATGTAACTACTGGTTTTCCATCTGTATGTACTCTTGCTTTTGCTTTTTCCTTTTTGTTGTTTTAAGAGCAAAGTATTCTTAATTTGGAAAAACTCTGTAGCAGTCAGAGAAAAACTGAAACTAAGACTTTGTGAATTGGAAAAACTTAGAAGAAATACAGACATGTAAAACCTGGAGGTAAAGAAACATACATGTGTATGTGTGCCTGGGGGATTAAGCCTTGTATTTAATTTATTTTACCTCCTTTGGTAGTAAAAGAAAAAAGTCAAAATAATAATAAAAAAATAATGTTGGCAGCTCATAAAAAATGCAGTTTTTCCCTCCTTCAAAATGTCAGGAAATCTTTTGCTTTAATAGAATGGTTTTGTTTCAACCAAGCAGAATTAAAACAGTAATAAGTTTTTACAGCCTTTCACAAAAGGCATTTTAGCATTTTTTTGCCAGCTATAATATTCTCTCAGGGCCTCCCCTTCCCTACCAAATCCACTGCAATACCCTCCCTACTACCTGTACAAGTAAGGTCTTTCTACTGTATACATGCACTCCCCACTTGCTCAAGACTTCCACCAACAACCCATCACAACGAATGATACGCAGACATGCTGTCATACCTGTGAGGTAGGTGCCTGAGATCCCATTATAATTGACGGACTTGAGCTAATGGAGTCTGGAGAATGATTTGGTTGTCCTCCTTAGAGTGAACCAAAATGTCTACCTGACTCTAACAGTAGCATCTGCAATGGGAGTTTAGACATTCAGCTCACTCACCTACGTATTGATTTAGGCAGGAAGCCGACTAAATGAAGCTATTTAAGTTTGGAATGGAATCTCACCCACACATGTAACAAACCCAAACCTAGTACTGCACATGTATCCATCACTGAAATTCTTCTCTCCTTGTGGCCAATTCCTGCTCATTTTGCCCTTTTATTAATTCTGAGTGTCTCCATTTTAGCAACAGTTACTGAAGAGAAAATTGCTGTGCTGCTGCTTGAGAAAGGGGAAGCAGCAGTTGTCTGAGCACAGCGTAATCTATAAATCCTTCTAGAGAGGCTGCAGTGAAATGGGAACCCTGAGCAGCCTCTTCAGCCAGCTCTCAGACCTGTTTGAAAGGTTGTGGCTTCTTCAAAAGAAAAATGTTTGAGGCAGTTATAAAGGATAAGTTTTGTTTATTGAGCATAATGGCAAAAACTGCACCATTAAAGATTTCTCCTTTGTATTATAACTAGTTCATGCTTTACCTTTATACCATGTTCACTCTGGGCTAACAATGCAGCTTTCCAAGAAGTCAACAATGAAAAATTGTAATCTCTGATAAATGTCAGCCAGAGAGCAATTGCAATGGATTGCTGTTGAACGCCTACTAAACAAAGTACCTAACTGAAAGGGCATAAAGACTAGCTGATATATGATACATTCCAGAAAAAAGAATAAATGCATATAGGGGACAAAATAAATCATTTCCTATTTTAGGCATACTCCAGAAGTTGTCTGGGTGTCTGTTGACGTCACAGACACTTTCCTATCTACCATCACCAGTACTACACAGGCAATGTCATTTCCGACTGGTAGAAGAAAGGACCAAATAACCATCATGCCACTGTATTTTTCTTCATCCCCTACCTTTGACAGTCTCCCCCATGCTCCCCTCCTTCATCCTGCTGCCCCGACGTGGCGGTTGTAGCCAACCTAGGCAGCACCACATCTGAGCAGAAGATCCCGGAGGCAGGGGCTGCAGTGTGACCGGTCTGTGGTCGTCCAGCAGTGTGAGTGGTGTCCATGTTGACATGCAGCACTGCCACAAGGACAGGCCTGACGCCGGCAGGGCCCTGAGCTTGCCGCGGGGCCCTTGCCCTGCCCTGCCCTGCAGCAGGCTGTGCCACGGGCGGGGAGACCAGGCCAGAGCTCAGGCAGACGCTGTGTGTGAGGTATCGGGGCAGAGCACGGGGTGACCAAGGCTGAAAAACTAGCAAAAAGAGAAAGGGAACTCTTGAAATTCCCAGAGAGCTGAACAGACCACCAAAAGGGGTTTTAAAACCAGCTTGTAGCTGGCATTCACTGGCCTACCTCCCTGCACACTTCCCCTGGCAGAGCCCCTGCCCTCAAGAGCCAACTAGGGTGGTGGACATTGCCCTACAGGATTGGGTGGCGTGAGGCACTGACAGAGGCTTCCCATCTCTCCTGCTGTGCTCAACCACCAGCTGCCTGCCTCCCACTGCTCTCCTCCCATGCCCTGCTTCTCTGGTACAGGAGCTGGACATAGGTGAGCAGCTACAGGGAGAAATAAAAATGATCTCTCTCCTGGTGCATAGCCAAACACGTGCCTTAGCAGAACAGCTTGTTCACCTCCTGCCACCCTTTCTGAAATATGGCTGTGTGGTGGGTTGACCCTGGGTGGACACCAGATGCCCACCAAAGCTACTCTATCACTTCCCCTTCTCAACTGGACAGGGGAAAGAAAATATAATGAAAGGCTTCTGGGTTGAGATACGGACACGGAGAGATCACTCAGCAGTTATTGTCACGGGCAAAACAGACTTGACTTGGGGAAATTAGCTTAATTTATTAACAATCAAATCAGAGTAGAATAATGAGAAATAAACCCAAGTCTTAAAACGCCTTCCCCCCACCCCTCCATTCTTCCCAGGCTTAGGTTCACTCCCAATTTTTCTCTACATCCTACCCCCTCATCAGCACAGGGGGACAGGGAATGGGGGTTGTGGTCAGTTCATCACACATCTCTGCCACTCCTTCTTCCTAAGGGGGAGGACTCTTCACACTCTTCCTCTGCTTCAGTGTGGGGTCCCTCCCAGAGGAGACAGTCCTCCACCAACTTCTCCAACATGAGTCCTTCCCACAGCCTACAGTTCTTCACAAACTGCTCCAGCATGGGTCCCTTCCATGGCATGCAGCCCTTCAGGAACAGACTGCTCCAGTTTGGGTCTCCTGGGGGGTCACAAGTCCTGCCAGAAAACCTGCTCCAGTGTAGGCTCCTCTCTCCACAGGTCCTACCAAGAGCCTACTCCAACACTGGCTTCTCACAGGGTCACAGCCTCCTTTGGGCACCGACCTGCCCTGACATGGGGTCCTCCATAGGCTGCAGGTGGATATCTGCTTCACCACGGACCTCCATGGGCTGCAGGTGGCACAGCCTGACTCACCATTGTCTTCACCACAGGCTTCAGGGGAGCCTCTGATCCTGCACCTGGAGCACCTCCTCCCCCTACTTCTTCACTGACCTTGGTGTCTGCAGGGCTCTTCCTTTCACATGCTCACTCCTCTAACCAGCTGCAATAGTGCAGGGTTTGGTTTTTTTTTTTGTTCCCCTTTCTTAAATATGTTATCACAGAGGCACTACCACTGTCACTGATTGGCTCAGGCTTGGACATTGGTGGGTCTGTCCTGGAGCTGGCTGGCATTGCCTCTATCAGACATAGGGGAAGCTTCTGGCAGCTTCTCACAGAAGCCACCCCTGTAGGCCCCCCACTACCAAAACCTTGCCAGACAACCCCAATACAGGCTGGTACCAAAACCTGTCATGTATTAATGGAGGTTTCTGATGAACCCTTAGAATAGTGGGCATATGTTAGCACACTGACAAATCCCGCAATGGGCGATGCTTCTTCTCACTGCAGCTGGGCTGTGCTTGGCATTACCAGTGTCGCAGGGACAACAGGTGCTGCTTGTGCAAAGCATACCACAATAACCTGAAGGGTTCAAGGGGGCACTAAAAGCACCAGAGATGCTCAGCTAAGGTGGATCCTGACCTACCATTTCTAAAAAGAACATAGTAGAGTCTCTTCATAATTCCAGCTGTCTCCTGCTGCCCAAATGAAATTTAACTGTTTCATTAAGAACCCTTATCTTTTGAAGGCAGTGCTTTTTACAGCACTTGAAGGCTTGCTGGAGGATTAGAAAGATATCCAAAAAGGACACACAAAGGTCAGCTAGGGATTGACAGGCAGGATGGCAGGATGGCCAAAGATGTTTAGCACTTGCTTTAAATAAACAGCAAGTTTGAGGTAGCTGCTAAATCTTGTAACATATGCCAAAAATACCAACCCAGTCAATCTTGCACTCTTTCTCTGTGACTTGGCAAAACCAAATCTATTTAACAGCAACAGGAGTCCCTATACAGATTCATTTCTAATTTACCAGAGCCCTTAGACACACTGAATGTATTCCCAGACCACCTACTTTACTCACCTGTCTGTGAAGTGTGATCAGTAGTTAGACACCTTATACAATCAATGCTGTACTTTATCTTATGTTACATTTGCAATTAATATGTAAATGTTGAATGTATAGTTCAGCTTCATACAAAATATTATGTTCTGAGTTAATAATTTGTTCTTAGGAAAATTAACAGGCCCAGTATGTTGACAGTATGACAATAATCAGGCAAGAGAGTTAGCCTGTAGACAGAGGAAGGTGAGCGGAAGGAGTGAGGAGAGGAGGGAAGAGAGAAGGCAGGAGTGCTGGTGGACCTAAGTAGGGCAGGCAGAGCCACTAATCCCAAGGCTTGAACTGGGCTCGTGGGCTAAGTAAAGGGTCAGCTCATTTTGCTCATAGAGGATCTTGTCATAGTGCGTCAGCTTCCTCTGCCTGCTATGAGGGTAATGAATGCATCACCCCCTTCTCACTGCCTGATTTCTTGTGGATGGCTGGAAGCCTAACATTTCTTACAGCATGGTGAATCTGGCCACGGTGCTGGCCTTAGCTGTCAAGTTGTGGTAACAAGCATAGACTCCTTCCACCTAGTGTCAAGGCTTTGCCTTAATCATTCAGGGAAAAGAACTAAATTTTTTAAGCAACTGCCCAGACTGGAGGCTTCCCTGCACTGGAACTTGTTGTGTAGGTGGGAAGATAGTGGTGGACCTGTGTGGTAAGACAATGGCACTACATCTGACAGAGAGGACCAGCTTGCTTGGCTGGCATATTCATCTAGAAGTGAATGATCAACAGCAACAGTCACTGACATGTCACTCCTCTTCTATGAGGAGGCAGCTATGCTTTTGCTATGGATATGGACACCATTTCCTAGGACTGTTCTTGGAGGGCTCTGCAATAGACTTTCCCTGGACACAGAGAGAAAGAGAGAGTAAAGACTCCTAGAAAAGTAGGGGAGGGCTTGACTCAAATTATAAATATATTAAATATACTGTGATGGTTAAATCAAAGGCCCACCAATTCTAGGACACCATTCAGTCCTCTAAACAGATTGTGAAATAAATGGCAATGCAGTGTGAAAAACAAATGAGGGGCTTGAGGAAAATCGCCCTGTTTTTTCTGCCCCTTATTTACACAGTGAGTCTTCCCTGGGGTGAAAAGGCTCTGAATCCAGAGGCTGTAGCAAGTATCACTCCTTTATCCAGCCTGGCTGTGCTGTGTTCCCACACAGTGTGGTAGAAAGAGCCTCCAGCCATGGTCACAATGTCCCTTATATTCTCCTTCAGAGAATCCCATCTCTGCTGGTTCACTACATTTTAGACAATAGAGGATATTTCAGCGTGATGACATTGGTTTGTGAGAGCAGGAGACTTAGGAGACTGTTCTGAGCAGGGATCTCCTTAAGGTGACTGTTCTGCTTGTAGATACAATTCAGAGAATAGATGTTCTCCCAGGAACCCTCCCTTGGTACTTTTCTCCTCTGGCACATTCTTTGAAGATGGCATTGCTCACTGCAAAACGTATTGCCATGATGTTTGTCTGATTTACTTCATGGTTTTTGGATGACAAGCCATGGTGACTGCCTCTCACAATTGAATGGCACAAGACAGTTGTCCATTGAGCACCTTTTCCCTGCTTTGGTGGTACAGGCACACTACTACATGTGAGATACGTACTGTGTATATTTGATAGTCCTCACTCAGTTGTCCCATTAAGCTGACCATTCAGCTGTGTTTCTGTCCAATATTACAGAACATTACCATGATGTAAAAGCTTGAAGAAAGGATTGTTTTACTTAGGCCTTTGCATGAGATTCCTTGAACTTTGGCTGGAATCGCCTAGCAGTATATGTGAAGTTGTCTGGGACTTGGCCTGTGTTGAGAACTGGTCATGGAGCAGGAGGGCATGCACATAGGGAAAGAGGGGTAAGGGTATGTTCTTATCTAGGAGCAGAGATTTTTTTTCCCACCTCAGAAAGTTTCTATTGCAAGGCAGAAATCTGCCAGCGTTGGCTCTAGTGATCTGCCAGCTTACTTCTCCCCTATTACATTCTTCAGTACCCCAACAGTCTGCCCTGTCTTTACCACCAGGTTTTGGGTCAGTGAGGTTCCTGAAGCTGATCAGTGCAGTTCCTCAGCCATGAGGTGCACAACATTGTCAATCATAGAATCATATAATATCTCAAGTTTGAAGGAACCTGTTAAGATCGAGTCCAAATCTCTGTTCCTTGTAGGACCACCTAAAAGTAAACCATATGACTAAGAGTGTCATCCAGACACTCCTTGAACTCTGACAGGCTTGGAGCCATGACCACTTCTGTGGGGAGCCTGTTCCAGTGACCCTCTCAGTGAAGAACCTTTTCCTATGTCCAGTCTGCACTTCCCCTGATGTAGTTTCATTCCATTTTCTCATGTCATGGTATTTGGGGGTCATGTTGAGGGCCATCTCTTGTAGTGTTCTTGACCATAGGGCCCTTCCCAAGATTTAGACCTGTGAAGATTAGTGTGGGCGTATGACTGATCTCTCTCCTTTACTTCCAAATGAGGAAAGCAGTATTCTGTACCTAACAGTGCATCTTCTCCCAGGGCTGCTGCCCTGGACGGTGTCTGACTGTGTGGGCTTGAACTTTCAGGGAAGACCTATACTACTTCCCTCTCGTTTCCACAGGCCATCTTTCTTCAGGGAGTCCTTCTTCTAATACAAGACTTCCTTCCGTTCTGCTTGTCCTGGAAAGGAAGATAGTCTTTCATCCCTCTTGATGTCCAAGCACAGACAAGTTGTCTGTGCACATCAGAACACAGAGAATATAGAAAATCCTGAAGAGTATGTCTGCTTTTCACAGAGGCTCTTTTGCAAGTCTCCCTACAGCAAGCACACATGCAAGGACTAGAAAAATAAAGCAGTGAGATGAGATAACTCTTGGATAGGTGTCTACTCTCCATGAGAATATGACAGGTGAATCTCACCCGCAACATTTTATTTCATCATGAAACAATGTTTGATTCCTATAGAAGGCAGTTTTTAAAATGAAGTACATCAACAGAAGTAAAAGATCTCCATCCTCTGTTGATAGTTGCTGCACCTCTTTTGTTCTAAACTTTTATGCCCATAAATTTTTATGTTAAAAATTTCTTTACTGTCTAAAAAGGTGATTTAAGTAAATCCTGTGTATCCTTTCTTTTAAATTGAATCAACCATCTCATATAACTTATTATATTATTATCTTGCACTTAAATATTTGCTTCTAATATTGCTACTTAGCAGAATTGATGGTAGAGTGTGACCTCCTCTTGTTTCACAAAGAGCTTGCTGGAAAAATGCAGAACCCCCAAATCATGTGTCCTGGTTTGGCTTGGATAGAGTCAATTTTCTTCACTGTAGCTGGTATAGTGTGTTTTGGATTTGGTATGAGAATAGTGCTGATGGCACACTGATGTTTTAGTTGTTGTTTGGTAGTGGCTAAGTGTCCCTAAGTAGTCTCTATACTAGTCAAAGACTTTTTCAGGTTCCCATGCTCTGCCACAGACAGAAGAGGCTGGAGGGGAGGGGGCACAGCCAGGACAGCTGATCCAAACTGACCAAAGGGATATTCCATACCATATGATGTCATGCTCAGTATATAAAGCTGGAACAAGGAAGGGAGGAAGTTGGGAGTGATGGTGTTTGTCTTCCCAAGTCACCATCGGGCATGATGGAGTCCTGTCAGCTAAGATCCCAGAGTGGGAACTCAACGCTGTTCATAAATCTTGCATTTTACCCACCTCTCCACCTTCAGTCTTGACAGCAACCTTCCCTGAGTCTTTGCTCTGGATTGTGCTTTTCACAAAGGATTCCTTTGCATGTACCACAAAGACTCAAGTCTTGTCATCAAAAAGCTTGTTCTGGGCCTTGATTCTCTCCTTTTCTGACCTTTCAAGGTAAGGAGCTGCCTCCCCAAAGATGGTCATCTCAGAATCTGACAACATGGCTGCACTCTACCGAGTGCAGCACAGCATGGGGCTGAAGTGGAGAGACATACTACAGTGCTGAGTGAAGGAAGAATGCCTTTGTACCACACACCTGGCTCTCCCCAGAGCTCTACTCTGCCTATTCTTGTGATTTCCCTCTCTGTCTTATCTGCTTTTCACCCTAGATATCCTTTAATTTATTTAGATCCTAAAGAAGATAAGTGTCTTTGATTTACATTATTTTAACTATTCCTTATACTGGTTTATATGTTCAGTTCTTTAGATCTAGTAATGTTTCAGTAGGCTATACAGAAGAATTGGATTGATTGGCACAATATAAAACTCTTCTATATGAAGCAGCTGAGATAAGAGAATTCATCTTACTGGAATTATGAAAGCCCACTTACAGCCTTTCTGTCTTGCACAACTTAGACCATGTAATTTGTATCATGGAATAACATAAGGAAAAAGATGGAAAAAAAAATCTGTTATTCCATAACAGATGAAATAATATAAGGAAAAAATGTGGAGTAAGCTGAAGCAGAGGTGTGAATTGTCTATGGAAAGCTTTTTCCTCAGAAATCAGAGTTTTAGCTTCTCCAGTTGTTCTGCTTTTTCTAGTTCAAGCTGATCCTTTAAGATTAACTTGGACCAAAAGAGGAAAACTCCTTAAAAACCAGAGGGATTTGACAAAATCTTTACTATGTATGTGCTGTTCATTCATCTCCTCTTTCCTGGATTTCTGTTTACAGACAATATCCTGTTAACAGTTCTATGTGGTAAGAGGTCAACTATTTCCCAGCAGGTACCAAACAAATGTGACCAACCCAGTGGTGAAAGGAAATTTGCTGGTTTAGGCAGGTAGAATTGCATTGCACTAGTATGCACAGATGTAAAAGGATATGGGGAGTGCCCGTCTTGGAGAGTCTATTTCTATGGAGTAGGTGAATCAAAGTCCTACCTCTGGTGATACCAGCTGGGTCTCAGGTTGGAAGCTGGTCAAAAATTAAAAACAGAAATGACAGCTTCCTTCTTATTTTTGCACAGAATCCAGGGATAAGTCACAGGGCAAAAATATGCCAGTGACTTGAAAGCAGAAGTAAAATCTCTACAGAAGGTCCTTTGAGGAAAGAGGTTCCAAGGGCAGCAGGAATGCAGTGGGATTCTGCCAGCACTCACCCCTCCATAGTCTTACCTTGAAGCTTTCTGTGGAGACAGGACAGACTTGTCCTACCAGCACTTTTACAAGTTCTGGTCTGCACATACAACTCCCTTCTCCTCTTTCTTAGGTCAGAAAATTTTTGGCAAATCATTGTTTGGCAAAATTGACTAAATGCATGATTCCCATTCATGTTCATGGATATATTTAGAAATATTTGAAGTCTTACTAGCTATGTGAATGAATATTCTATAAATATTTTAACTAGGAATCTGAAAGGAGGAAGTGGTGTCCAGCAAATAGAGCAGGACACAGGGACTTGGAACTGTTGGCTACTCTTCTCCTGACTCTGTACTGCTGTTTGACACATAAGATTTGTGTGCCTCAGGACTCAGCAATAGTGAGAATGTTTGCTATTACGAAGAGATTTGGGGAGTTTCTGTTCTGAAATATTATAGAAATAAAGAACAGGAACAGGAAGTTTGGTCAACCATATCATGCTTGTGTTACTGCACCTATTTACAACTCCTTAGCTTTTTGCTGGCTACTTTCAAAAGGTCAGAGAAGACTGTTTATCCACCTTGGTTCATACATTTAATTACATCTATTACTTCTTCTGAAGTATTGCCAATCAGCTACAATTTGAAATTGGATTTTAAAGGTATTGTTTTGCTGTTCTCCACATCTGGCTGTGCTGATTTGCTCAGCTGTATGTCTAGCAGAAGTTTCAGTAAGGTCAAATTAGCAGTGATTACTGGCATTTTGCACCCTTCATCTTTTAGGTTTATTGGATGTTTTACCTTGCCAATTTGCTCCTATTGCAGAGACCTTGGACAGTGGCTATAGTTACCAAATGCAAGAATGGGGTTTAGATCACAAACACAGCTTTTCCAACCTTCCCAAACACAAACACAAACTCCACAGAAATTTAGAAAACTCCTGGGAGGCTCCAGGTGTTGACATGTCTAACCTATGGATGTAGACACAGCTTCTTTTTTTCCCCTTAGCAATTCAGTGCAAATCCTAGGTATTCTAGGTAGACTTATTCTGCCAGAAGCCTCATACAGTAGAAAGTATTAACAAAAGCAACCTAAATCTCACCCTAAGATTACAAATTTATATCAAGAAGGGAGTTTTTTCTTAACGTTGAAATGCCTTCTCATTTCTAAAACAAACAAGCAAACAAAGAATCATTAGTTTAAGCAAAATTCATGAAGGCTTTGCATACTGATTACATACAGAAAGAAGAGCACTTGACTTGTTCTGATACATCGATGGCAGTGCATTGTGTGTTAAGACAGGCACGTTGTTTATCTATGTACAAATAGGTTCAGTTGTGCAGATAGCTTTTAAATTAAGCATGATCATTCCCAGTGAAACTTGGGAAGATATGCATTAAGTAATTGGGAAAAAAAATCCACTCACATGGCTTTTAGCAATTCATAGGGCATTTTAAAGGTATGGCCACGTTAGGGAATGTGGTGTGGCCATATCCTCTGTTGCATCAGACAGCAGAAAATTTATAACATATCTTGTGGGAAGGGTGTAGGGGGAAGAGACACAAGTAGAACACTCCAGCTGCTCTATATAATAAAAGTTCGAGGTCCATGAGTTTTCTGGGAATGCCTTCTGGATCCTGCAGGGCTGTCATTTTCTTTACAAAATGTTGGGTATGATCTGCTATTTGAAGTTCTTCCATGGAGTTAGGATGAGGTGCTGTACTCTGTGCCACATTCTGAAGGCTCACGGTCTCTCTCAAATGTCTGGGAGGTGAAGCGCTGTAAGAAGGGACAGAGAAGATGATCAGTCTTCTCAACTCACTGCTTTAAAGTAATTTTGTATGTTTCCAACACTGCATGTCCAACTGAAACATCTGAGATCAAGTATTCTGATGCTGCCAATGTCTTTCTGAACAATAAATGTAGAGATTTTATAGTTTCTGTTTGAAAAAATAATATTAAGCATTTGCAGAAATGTCATTGAAGAAAATGGAAAGGTCTTATTCATCTTCCAGGATGCAAAACAGGATAAAGGGACAGAAAGAAAGGATAGATTTTCCCTTCATCTTCTAATGTATTATATAATTGTTTAACAAAGGACAGACTCGACTGTTCTTTCTATGACACATGAAATTAAATCCAAGTTGGATCCATAGTTTTTTGATAAACTTGTCTATGACTGTTGACATAGTGACTTCCAAGTTGCACAGGAACTGAAAGCTTAGCAGCTGAAATCCATATAGCTGTAAGAAACCTCTCATCCTTCTAATTCTGATTACGGCTCTCTTTGACCCTGGCAATATCCACTTTTACAGTTGTTACTGTGTTTATGTGTCTAGTAGTAGCTGCAAAATGATTCTTTATATTGCAGCTTCCTTCTTGGGTCCTCTGCACATGTTATTTAAAAAGGATGACTTGGAATCCAGTACACTGGTTCAAAGAGCACACAGTATATCATAATCTCTGTCAGTTTGACTTGTATTTTGTTTCATCTCCCAGGGTAATGAGAATCATCTGGAAAGGCAAGAGATTTGAGAGGGAATGACAGATGAGTTGTTTTTCTGTCCCCTGTGTCTTTAACTTCCCTTGCTAGAAATCTAATGAAGGAACATCTTCTACAACATAAGGCTTTCATCTGCATAGTTCAGGAAATGGTCCTAGTTCAGGAACACCTGGACACGGTCCTGTGCCCCCTGCTCTGGGTGTGCGTGCTCAAGCAGGGGGTTGGATGGGATGATCTCCAGAGGCCCCTTCCAACCCCTACCATTCATTGATTCTGTGATTCTGTGAAATAGCACCTCACACATATTGTCTCTGCAGTGAGTACACTGTCAGGTCCCAAAGCGTCCTGGGACCCTGAGTTCTTGTGGATTGCCTTCCCTCTCCATCTAGCTCAGAAAAGTGAGAATGAGGAGACTCTAACCAGTCTGGAAAGAGATTCTATCCCTTATCTGTCTGGAAAGAGAACATGACAAGGCAGAAGCATTTCTCCTTGCTTTGCTGTACAAGAGATGAGGTGCTCCTCTTACTCCTATCCTGATCCTCAGCCTCCTGAGGGGATAAAGAGGTAAGTGAGCTGTTCCTCCTTTGCATAGGATGATTGGGCCTAAAGCTCCCTCTTCCATCTGCTGAGTGAGACTGGTTATACCTGGGGTGTTAACCCCAGGCAGAAAACATAAAAGGAAGGCAGTCACAGAAGGCATCTTCAGTCCCAGCCAGGAAACACTTCCCTGGTCTTCAATATTGAATTTCCTGTTCCTGAGGAGACTCTCAGAGAAGCAAGGTTCTAGTTAGAAAAAGGCTTTCCTGAACAAGGTCCATACCCTACACTCAGCACTTTCTGGGTATAAAACAGCTGGTGGAATGGAAAGGCACAACTATCAAAAGTCAGTCTGGGAATTTTTAAAGCTCAAGCATCATTCTTATTTTGGTGGTACGTTGATGTTTTTTCCCCCAGCCATCAACATAAGGATGCAATAGAGAATGAACAAATGTTATGGCAACAGTAGACAACATCATAATGCAAGTACCTGCAGAATATAAGTCAAAGCTGGCTGGATCTTTAGTATACCCTCAAGTCTAGATTTTTATTGCTTGCAGTAATCTCTCTAATCTTCATTGTCTAGAAAAGAAGAAAACAGCAAGTTGTTGTTACTATTACCAAAAATGACAATTTAATGTTTTGTGAATATTCTGAATAATTTTTCATGTTTATGACATTATCATGGTCCTGTTAAACTCAAGACTTTTTGCAGGGTTTGTTAAACTGGGATGGTATAATGTCAACTTGCACTTCAGCCACTTTCTGCTGTTTTCAAGATTTGAAAAAGATTGTTTAAAAATTTTTCACTTACGGATGGAAAAAAGATCCATAAACACAAGGGAGTAACGGTTCTAATTCTCCTGTGATTGATTGTAGAGGTGAACTTCATGCTACTGACCAAGTCATTGATCTTAATCTTCAACTCGCCATTCTTATTTGCCAGTCTCTGCTTGACACTTTGCAGGTTTTTGCTTTCCAGCTTCTGTCTGCAGTAGAAAAAGAATAATAACTTCACAGAACCACAAAAATGTTGGTGATAAAGGACCTCTGGAGCTCCCTAGTGATGTTTTCGAGTCATGAAAACATCCCACCTCTCAAAAATCTGTTGCCATAGTGCACTACCCTCTTTCTGAAAACTAATGTCCAGGCTGAACTTTCCAAGATGCTACCTGTGTTTTCTCATCTAACACTACCACAAAGAGTTTGTCTTAATCACTTTTTAATGGCATGTCATGTAGTTATAGGCTTGTATACCAATCCCCAGCCTCTTTGCTAGGCTAAACTCCTTGTAGGTTGTGTGTGCTGACCAACTTGGTAACCTACCACAGCACTTTCCACTTTCCCCATATCCTTCTTGAATAGAGGGAAAATAATACCTTAATTCAGTCTGATGGTGACACTCTTCCTATTGTGACCTTGTCCTGGTTTCAGCTGGGACAGAATTAATTTTCTTCACAGTAGCCTGTATGGGGCTATGATTTGAATTTGTGCTGGAAACAGCGGTGATAATGTAGAGACGTTTTAGTTGTTGCTAAGTAGTGCTTACACTGGTCAAGGACTTTTTCAGCTCCCCGTGCTCTGCCAGGGGCACAAGAAGATGGGAGGGGACACAGCCGGGACAGCTGACCCCAACTGACCAATGGAATATTCCATACCATATGACATCATGCTCAGTATATAAAGTTGGGGGAAGAAGAAGGAAGGCAGAGGGGAATGTTTGGAGTGATGGCATTTGTCTTCCCAAGTCACCTTTACGTGTGATGGAGCCCTGCTGTCCTGGAGATGGCTGAACACCTGCCTGAACATGGGAAGGGGTGAATGAATCCCTTATTTTGCTTGCATATGCAGCTTTTGCTTTACCTATTAAACTGTCTTTATCTCAAGCCACGAGTTTTCTCACTTTTACTCTTCTGATTCTCCTCCCCATCCCACCAGGGGGGAGTGAGCGAGCGGCTGTGTGGTGCTTGGTTGCTGCCTGGGGCTAAACCACAGCAAGCCTATTATATGGTTTGTTTCCTTCACAATAAGAGTGCACTGCTGGCTCATATTTGCATTTGTCATCTGAAGATTTGCCGAGGATACACCCCATACTGTCATTGTCCAAGGTACTGATGAAAATGGTGAAGAATATGGGCCGCAGTGTTGAAACACTGTACTTGTTATTGACAGCTAACTGAATATCAAGCCATCCATTACTGTCCCTTGAACTCAGGGGTCCAGTTAATTTTCAAGAAACCTAACAGCCCACCTATCCAAAGCATTCTTCTGAATAACATTGCTGTTGGGCACAATGTCAAAACCCTTACTGAAGTTCACTTCTTTTTTCTCTCATCCCCCTATCTATTTCTTTAATCATAGAAGCAATCTCTTCCAGCACATTTTTTTTTCCTTCCTTCAGTTCACTTCACTAGATGTTCTGTAACTTTTGAGTGTTTCTTAAATTTTTAAAAGTTACAGAGAGGAAAAAGAAAAATGACATAAACATTTCTTAGAAAAGATTGAATTCTCCCTAGCTTACAATGACCAGAGGTGGGGGAAAAAAAGGAGAAGGAACAGGGAAAATATAACCAACAATTGAAAATTAATTCATTTTTAAAGCAAAAGCAATTTATAAATGATTAATGGAGCTACTTTCAATCTAGTCAACACTTTGTATTGGTTTTTCTGTTCTTCAGGTGGCCCTGGATCTAGATGAGTGAAATTCACACAGATTGGAACAACCACATGGTTCATTATATTTTTTGGTTAATTTCCATTTTATCATGTTCTGTTTTCTAAAAATCTGATTTAAGTGATTTTCATCTTGTAGAAATAAAATGAATAAACATATAAGTCATAACTGACCTACAATTCAAAAGTTTGTAACTTAAATTTTCTTGGAGTTGTAACTACAGGTTATAGTGTTGCATGGACATTGTTCCAGGTTTTGCTTATCTCAGCAACCTGTTCCAGCACTTGAATGCCCTCACTGTTAAATTCTTTTGGTTTTATGTTTACATGGGATTTCCAATGTTTCAGTTTTTGCCTATTGCCCCTTGTCACATCATACCAGAGAAAAGTCATTGTGATATGGTGTGACATGGTGATGATCTCAGACTCCCCTCCTCAGCAGGACAAGGGAAGACAATAGGATGAAAAAGTTCATGTGATAAAGAGAGGGAAGGTCTTTACCAGTTACTGTGACAGTCAAAACAGACTCAGCTTGAGGAACGTTCATTTAATTTTTGCCAGTTAAAATAGATTCAGTTAATGTGAAGCAAGGACAAAAATTAAAACACCACCTTCTCCCCAACACTTCCCAGACTCAACTTCGCTTCTTCATTCTGCCCCCTCTTCCAAGCAGTGCACGTAGATGGGGAATGGAGGGTAGCAGTCAGTCTGTAACTGTTTCTCTGCTGCTCCTTTGTCTTCATACTTTTCCCTTAGTCAAGCATGGGGTCTCCACAGGCTGCAGTTCCTTCTGCTTTCCACCTGCTCCAGTGTGGGGTCCTTCATCAGCTGCAGTGCGGATATCTGCTCTACCATGGTCCTCTCCATGGGCTGTAGGGGAGTCTCTGCCCCGGTTCCTGGAGCACCTCCTCCCCATCCTTCTTTGACATTATGGAACACAAGATCAAAAGCCTTGCTAAGGTCAAATTGAACAATAGACACTGCTCTTTCCCTATTCACTAAGCTAGTAATTTCATCACAGAAGGGCATTAGGTTGATCAGGCATTATTTCTCCTGCTGAATACTCCCAACGATCTTCTTGTCCTTCAATGTAGATTAAAATAGTTTACACCAGGATTTGCATCAGTTTCCCAGGAGTCAAGGAGAGGCTGAGTTGCATGTAGTTTACAACTTCCTGCCTTTATTGAAGGTAGGAGTGACATTTGCTGTATTCCAGTCCTCAGGAACCTCCCTAGTCACCATGACCTTTCAAAGATTATCAGTAATGTCTTTGAAATGACTTTAGCCAACTCCCTCAGCACTTGTGTATGCATGCCACCAGGTCACATAGATTTGACTGTGTCCAAACTCTTTAATTGTCTAATTTAATTCTACTGTACTAAGGGTGTGTCTTTATGGCTCCATACTTTGCCACTGGGATTAGGATTCTGAGACTTCTGAAGACGTATCTTAACAGTGAAAATGAAAGGCTCTCAGTACCTTGGCATCCTCTATGTCCCCTGCCACCACATACCCTGCCTTATCCATCAGCAGACCCACATTTTTCCCTAGTCATCTTTTGCAGCTGATATACCTGTAGAAGCCCTTCTTGGTCCCTTTGCCAGATTCAACTTGAGATGGGGTTTATCTTTCCTAACCTCATTCCTGTCTTTATATTCCTCCTGGGACACATGACCTTGCTTCCTCCTCTTGTGTGCCTCCTCTTTTCTGTTTGGTTTTAGTCAGGGGTTCATTGCTCATCTATGCCACTATGACTTTTCCCTGACTTCCTGCACGTCAGGATGACCCAGTCTTGAGCTTGGTGGCAGCGATCCTCGAAAATCAGCTCTCCTGGACCCTTCTTCTCTCCAGGACAGTCTCTCATGGGATTTTTCCAAGTATATCCCCAAACAGGTGGAATTCTGTTCTTCTGAAGGCCAGGGTTGTGATCCTGTAATCTGCTTTTTCCCTCCTCCCAGGCTCCTGAACCCCAGCATCTCATGGTCACTGCAACCAGAGCTGCCCCTGACCTCCACACAAAATTCTTTCTAGTTTCTAAGTATCAGATACAGCAGAGCACCTTCCTGTGTTAGCGCCTCCATCACCTGTGTCATGAAGTTATCATAAATGCCTTCAAACCTTCTCAACCACTTGTGGACTTGTATGTGCATTTGTATTTCTTTTCCAGTAGATTTGAGGGTGGTTAAAATCTCCCATTAACTTTATGTCAGATGTCCTCTCCAGGTTCTTGTTTTGATCTTTATTTAAATATACAGCACAGACATTTTCTGCTGCAAGAAAAAAAACCAGTGGTATGTGACTTAACTCTATGTACTGGGCATCTGTGGCAAGGTGTTGGTAGCAGGGGTTGCAGGGATGGTCTCTGTGAGAAGAGACCAGGAGCTGCCTCTCTTCTGGACACAGTGAGATGGCTGGAGATGGCTGAACACCTGCCTGCACATGGGAAGGAGGGAATGAATTCCTTATTTTGCTTGCATATGCAGATTTTGCTTTACCTATTAAACCGTCTTCATCTCAAGCCATGAGTTTTCTTTTACTCTTCCCATCCCACTGAGGGGGAGTGAGTTGCCGGCTGGGGTTAAACCACAACACATGCAAATGTGAACATGGAAAAACAGCTAAAGGTCACTCGGTACCAATGAAGTAGTTTTTCTTGGAGTGCACAACTGAACTGTAGAAATAATCTTCCCAGAAGACTGTGAAGGTCAAAGGGTAAATGAGTTGAAAAGAATTAGCAAGTTCTCTTGTGGTTTTATTTTTTTTTTAATTTAATAAAAATTTAGCAATTATTCATAGTAGTCCAGGTAGGCCATCCTGCTCAAATATCTAAAACACTATCTTTATTGCTCTCTCTGGGCCTTATCCAGTTCCGCTAGCTCCTCTTTCAGATGAGGGATGAGAATAGCCACTGTATTCAGGTGCTATAAACTTATATTGTAATGTGGCAAAAATCTGGGGACCTGTTTTGTTTTTTTCTGAATTTCCTTTTTGGATAATTTCTGCAGATTATTTTACCCTTTTACCAGTGCTGAGCAAGGGGAAGGATCACCTCCCTCGACCTGCTGGTGATGCTTTTCCTAATGCAGCTCAGGATGATCGACCACCTTTGCTGGAGGGTACATTGCTGTCCGCCAGGACTGCCGCGTCCTTCTCGGCAAAGCTGCTTTCCGGATGGTTGGTTCCCAGCCTGTGCTGGTGCATGTGGCTATTCTTTCTCAGGTACAGGGCTTCACACTTTCCTTTACTGAACTTGATCTCAGCCCTCTTCTCCAGACTGCTGCTAAGGTCCCTATCAACGAGTCCTTCCAATTGTGTATTGTGTGCAAATTTGCTGCAAGTGTGTTTTGTCCCATCATCCAGTTTGTTAATGATGATCTTAAACACTACTGAACCTGTATTTACTGGCCCTGCATTTCCTGTATTGCATATTTGCAATTTTGTCAGTTGCACCCGTGTGTTTTGTTAAACTAGGGGATCCCAAAGTTCTGTATCTTGGGGTTGTCACTGGATAGCACGCATAACATGGGACAATCCAGAGCTCATGCTATGGTAATACTTCTTCTGTGGGAGGATCAGGATGCCAGCTCGCCTGCCAATCTAAAACAGCCTGCAGTTAGCTTGCACCTTTACATTGCCATTTTCCACTCTCTGGATTCCTAGGATCTTTATACATCTCATCTCAGTCTGGAGCATGGCATAATCACCGCTTTCCTCTCTGGAAATGCTAAAACTTTCATATTAACAGCTTAGAGGAGATGCACGTTATTCTTTGCAGGGCCAAGCAGACATGATGGAGAAATTTGGTGATATTTTTTGAAATTGTTGTTACTGTCAGCATGTCTCATTGTTTTGCTCCAATATGACTCTACATATAGACATGGTACTTTGCTCCCAGAATACAATATGGAGCACACCGGCTGGTTCTCTCCACCTGGCAGCTAAGGCCCAATGTCATACATTAGTTCACCCCAGGATCTGTTCCACACAGACAGTATAGCTACTGAACAGGCCACCTATAGCCTAATGCATTGTAATGCAACACATGCCTTCCTCATCACGCTATACACATTCGCTGTAGTGAGCTGCAGCTTAGTCCTTATCGTACTGAAGTCTGTGAACTGGAAAACTGCAAAAGAGCTACTGTATTTCAGCAACAGGGGAGCATCACACCAAATGCCATGCTATGTACCTACTTGATCCTGTTGGCTCTGCTATCACAACCAGTATTCAGAAACACTTTTCTGACCAAACCTAAAAAGAAGGTTAATTTGATAAAGCATTTAGGACTAATTTTTTTTTTTTTTACTTTAACACTTTAATAGTTCTAATTTCCCTTTTGTTAAATGAAGTGTTTTAAAGGGAAATTTCCAGACTGTCAGGTTCCAATACTCTCTGACCAGGCTTTTTTGGATATTCGACACAAAGACAGCTTAAAGTTTTAACACCAGATTTAGCTATCTGAAGATATCTGACAATACATAGTATTTTGATTTAGCTGAGTGATACTGCAAGGTGTGGAAATCACAACACAAACATAATATAGTAATTACAATATACAGCTGAATCACAAGGCAAACATGATTTCCATTACCAGTCTCAAGATGCTAACCATCATGATGCCCCCATGACATGGCATCCCCACTCACTGGGAAAGAATATGTAGATTGAAGCCAGCCCAAGCCTATCACTCTTTTTGAAGTTCATTTTGCTTATTGTTTGATTTTTATACTCTGTTTTGGCCTGAGTCACATACACATTTTCCCACCACACCTTCAACCCTCCCATGTGGTCTGACAGGCTCAGGAGGATTACACTTTCTACTGGTTGTTTTAGGGAAAATCATTTACATAAACAGTTGTGCCACTCAACTGATACACCTGTTTTTCTAAAGCAAAGGTCCCCTTTGTGTTAAGTTCACATAGTTGTGATCACTTCCTACATTCTTTTCTGAGCTTCCTGAGCACATCATCATTGCTTACACCCTGTGAACCTTCTTCTGTTGTGGGGGTTTGTTGACTGGTCACACAGGCTTGTTACTTGAATTGATGTTATTTAATGTTTTGATTTTAGTGTATGCTTCTATTCAGAAGGACCTTGACAGGCTGGATATATGGGAAGACAGAAATTTCATTATATTCATCAAAGGGAAATGCAAATAATATGCACAGGTTAGTATCAGCTGGGTACAATCCAAGGAAAGTTGACACTCCTGGGAGAGAGGAGTGGTGTATATGTTTGTCTGTTTTAACAAAAAAAAAAATCCTCAAAACCAAAACAAACAAATGAAACGAAACACGGAAAGTGTTCCTACAAAGACAAGGTGATTATGAACAGAAATACAGAATGGCCTCTGAAATTTACGATAGGATTGCATTCAGTCTGTGAATCCACATGCCATGTCTAATCAAGGTTCAGCTAGACGATGCAGAGAGATAGTCCTGAAAGAGCCAGAAATGTTTGGACACAAAAAGAAAAACAAGCAGGGTCCTGCCAATAATTGACTTTCTGCCATTTCTGTTTCCATCTATGCAGGGCTGGACTCCACTGGCACTAGAAGCAAAACACAGCACAGACAAACAAGTGATTGAAAGCCATCTCTGGGTATAGAATATCCTGCACAGCGATGCGGTGTAAGCAAGGCACTGGAGTGCTGACATTCCATACAGATGAGGGGGGACTCGGGTATGCTGAAAATAGATCCTTCTTGAGATGAAGATCAGGCAGCTGCCTCACTCTCTGCCAGCTCTGAAGATATGACTTCCCTTCCCCCATGCTGATTGGGGCCAGAAAGGACAGACAGATAATTTCAGCAGTTCAGATGCAATAAAGTTTAAACATCTCAAAATTCTCAGTTTATGGCCTGCCCTTTCCAAGACCCCCGAAAGAAATTATCTTCCCCATGTTCATTCTGCTGTGGAGGTGACTTTCACATTTCAAGTGGGAATAACTGATATGAACAACACACTGTTCTTAAAGGAGCATTTACTCATAAGTGATACAATCTGCATGCTACTATCCTCATCCAATATTGCCTACTGATTTTAAGTTAGCACGCTAGACAGTCAAAGACAAAAAAGTCAGCATTACTGTAATGGTTGCAAGAAATCTGTGAAGTTTATCGATATGCAGGTGCAATACAATAACTCGTGCAGGCCCTGGTATGCCCACAGTAATACTTTCTGAACTGTAAAATTCCCACTGAGTCATTTTGGTGCTTGGACTCTAGCTTATTTTAAGCTCTCATTCGTTAACGTATTAGGTGCTGTTTCCTTTTTCCCATGTCTGATGTTATTGCTGGACCTCTAGATTCTCCCTCTTGGGCTCTTTGTTCCAGACTGTAAATTCTGACCCTGCCCTTCACCAGTGTGGTCTGAAGCTTCTCTACTCTGCCCAGTCTAACTGAGTGGGTAATATTAGTCATTGCCCAGGCTGAATCTTCTCTGGGCTGGCTGGAGTCTCCGCTTCCACCACAGCAAAACAGAGAATTCCAGCCTTACCAATGCTGCTGCCTTATGTGCCTTTGGGTCCTGTCCCTCCTCATCTCCATCGGCTTTGATGAACAGAAAATTGTTTCACTTTGTTTTAGTAGGGCAGGATATTTGCACAGGACCAGTAACCATTACATTCCTTGGGGCAATCCGTACCATGTAGTGTCTATTAATGGTTAATCATTAAGTCTGCCAAGAGGGAAGGAGTTGGAGCTTGAGCCTATAAGAATGCAGCAGCATCTCTCAGCATGGGCTCAAGAAATATGCATGGCTGGTGTCCCAGGACAGGCAGCAGCTCTAATCAACTGCAAGTGGGCACTGCAAAGCAGCAGTAGGATATGTCTCTCTGGTTGGTATGAACAGGTTCTTTTGCTGACCTGTCATGATCAGACCAATACCTTAATTTTGAGCATTTACTCTGACATGGATTCTTCATTTGCTTGATAGTTACCCATTGTTGTATTTAATTTTCAAAGTACTGGCATTAGGTCTTTCTTCTGCTGTTATTCCTTACTTCCCCAATCCATCACACTCTCTCTGAACAGTGGAATTTGGCTTATATTTTCTTTGTGTGAGAATGTTTTATATCTGGGGGACTGTAAAATAGATTGTGCCATCTCTAGTGCTGGCTTGGAATGGGAAATGCACTGGTGATGTCCTTTCATAAACAGGATGAGGGAAAGATTTTAATGTTTTTATTCAGAATTTTCCACTGCTTTTGGGTGCAGCCAAAGACATAAAAGGACTTGAAGAACTTCAGTGAAGAGATTGGAAATCATGTTAAAGAAACTCATGCCCTCAGAAAGAGACGTTTTTTCATGCTATATAATTTTCCAAGACACAAAGAAGCAGTGACAGGAGTGGGAGAAAGGCAATAAGGAGAGGACCTGCCAGCAGCTGGTAATACCTAGTAGTCTGTAGAGAGACTTGGATTGGAAGGCAGGAGAAAGCTTCTGTATGTGAGAAAGCAGCTGCAACATTGATTGGTGACCCTTCCTCTTCTTCTTCCTTGGCAGAGCCTTCAAATTCTACATTCCATCCCTCCAGACCATTTTCCATGTCCTCTTTTCCTCTCTCTCTTCCACTCCCCACTCCCATTAGATACAGACCCTAGAGAACCTCACTTCTGAGAGTGTAATGGTGGGACAGATATCACTTAGAAGATCTGTACCTACAGACCTTTTAATGTGGCTTTCTGGCAGAAATCTGAGCTTCTCCTGCCTGCACAATAGTTATTTGCATAACAAAACCCCACAGAACTTCAAAGCCATAGTAGACAGACAATCTGCACAAAATGATTTGCTAAAATACCCTTTGAGTTGCAGCCTTCTAGGTTTTCTTGGGCAGGATGAAAATGCAGTAATAGTCTCTGGTGGTAGTGATCCCTCTTCAGCTTCACATTCTCAGCCTTCATCTCTTGTTTTCTCCTTCTTCCACTAAATACTGTCCAACACATACTGGCAAACATGTCTCTCCAGGAAACAGAAGTCAGGTTTCAGACAGCCAAATACTTGAGCTATAACTATTCTGAAGATTTTTTACTGAGGAGAGGAAAAGTTTGTTCAAGTGGAAGAACACAATGTTCTTGCAGTTATATGGAATTAATGAAATTTCAAATGTGTTGAGGTAATCGCTTTTGTCAATTTTCCTCTTATAGCACTGGAAGGCCACCTGTATGTGTCCCCGGTCTTCTGATCTTTGCTTTACCAGTCCCTCTCAGGCTTTGCAAAACTCAAGTGCAATTGTGAATTCGGTCCTGAATTAGGAGGGGATAAAGAATATCCACTAAAAGCACACCAGATATGAATGTGGTCGTAAATTCATGGCCACTAGTAGAATGATTATATGACATGGATTTATTTATGTGACCATTATGCAGTCACACAGCAACTGCATTTCATATAGTGTCTTGTCACTGAAAAGTGCGAGAGTGGCTGTGTGTACCAGGGTTTGGAGTCTACAGATTTTCATGGTAGCTATGATTAAGACTGAATCTCTCTCTGAATCAAGATGGGTTTTAGTTGACCTCCTAGAGATAAAAACCAGGCTATTATCCATCCTTTAAGTCACAGTCACCAGTGCATGCGTTTGTTTAATTGCATATTTCTCAGTTACATTTCATTTCCAGTGAAAATTCACCTTAGAGGTGTGCCAGAGATTTGATTTGGGGTGAAGGGTTGAAATATGAATCTTATTAGAGGCCATCAGGAGCCTTGCATAAGACACTGTACGCAAGGAGTCAGTGATCTTGAACAAGGCACGTCTACTCTGTTGGCCATTGTACTTAGGGCTTGAGAATTCCATATGTTATTGACATAATCTTTAACTTACAATATCTATGAGAGAGGTAAACTGTGTCCGCATCAAGGGGTGGAATGTCTAGATCCTGACCAGGAGCCCACTGTACATGGAAGAGTCAGTGTTCCACACCACAGTTAACCTGAGCACACCCAGGCCCATGCTGTGCCGTGCTGCCCATGCTGCATGGCCTTTGGGCTGTGCTGTGCTGCACAAACCCCTTGGCTGCAGGGCACACTTAGCCAGGTCATTTTAAGGGAGGACCCTGCAGGCAGCTCCCTCTCAGTGCTCATGATTATACCACCTGTGTGGCCTTGCCTATATCTAAAAGTGCAAAAAGAAATTATCATGTGGAGATCCTTTATGAATAGAATTGGCTTTTTGGAACAAAGTTGTAGTAGCATGAATGACCTGAAAACAAAGAACCTCTCCACAGATGGGGTCTGTGCAGCGTACCATGGGAAAAGCCACCCTGGGTCCATCTGATGCTGCACGAACACAGGGTGCGCAGCATCTGAAGGGATATAAATTTACTTGGCATCTATGTTCCTCTTTTTATTCTATCATATCCAACTGGATATTTTGTTAAGCCATTTGTTGTTGGACCTTTCCTATAGAGATCCAGAAAGAAACCTGCATTGTCTATCTCCTCCTGCCGGCCCCTGCAGTACACCATTGGACATCGAGATTCTGCAGCTTGTTGACACCTCATCTCAGGCCATGATTGCATCCTGAGATACTGTGGAAGTCCTCCTTTTGAGGGCTAATTAGAAAGAACATGTTCTTTTCTTAGGGTCAAAAAGAACTCTCTGAAAACCTTTTTTCTTTCTAAGAATGTTTCTACTACTCTTAAAAACAAAGGTGTGCTAGGACAGGTTGCTTAACTGCCTTTTCTACATCTGGTGGAAGTGAGTTATTGTATTAGGAAGTGGGAGCAGGATGAAATTATCTGTATCTATCAATCTGAGTGCAGAAGAAGAAAGGGCTGTGGCCTTCCCCAGATGCTTTATGGTCTGTGGAAGATAAACTCAGATAAAATAAACAGTGTGATCAGCATTTAAATCATGGCAGACTTCAGAATACAGTAGTTTGGCATTCCAAAAGCAAGTGAATTTCCAACTTGGTTTTAATCAAATTCTTATTCTTTCACATTCTTTCCTGTTGACCGAGGATCACAGTGGGACTTGCCTCCTGTAACGATTCAGCAATGTCACCAGCTCTTCAGTAAAAATATGTCAAGCCAGAGCCCGCTTCCTTCCTATCTGTTGTGACAAGCATCTTCCTCTCACCATGCCTACCCACAACAGATCCATGTGTGAGGACCTTCTATGAGATTATGTCAGAGACCAATACTCTTTGGTCCTTTTTGATACCCCACATGAGGAGGGTTTAATGTTTAATACGAAATTTACTTATTTGAAGATATTTGATGTTGCATGGGGTTTTGATTTAGTAATGATACAGCAGTGTAATGAAATCACAATACAAACACAATAAAGCACTTGAATATAGAGTTGAATCACAAACCAAATACGATTCCTGTTACCTGTCTCTACGTATTCACCACCGCTGGGTGGCCCCTGTCACCGGGAAGGAATACCTTTCCTATGCTTCTTACAGAGTTGTTTCCCCACTCTATCATGACCATCAGGGTATGATACAAATAAGTAAGAGCCTGGCTGAGCAGCTGGACCGATGGGCCAGTGGAGGTGGCCCAGGTGGTGACACTGTGAGTGTCTGTACGTTTCCTCTGCCCTTTCCTGAAATGCTGTTCTGCCTCAGGCACTCTTCAGCATCACCTACTTGCACAGCTTTTCTGTGAGATTTTGCCAGATTTTAGGCTTGCACATTTTCATATTTTCCCAAAGCTTACTGGGTCATTAATGAGGAAATAATTTTGGTGTTAGAACACAACTTGTAGCTGGGTTTGAACAAGTTTATGACAGTGGTAAATAGTAAGCAGTCTACTCAATTCTGATCTTTCTTCACAAGATTTCTGAGAGAGTGGTCAGTTAGATGCTGTGTTATGAGCTATAACTCAGAATTTTCATTATTCTCTTCTCCCAACAATAATTTCCCACAGTTCTATTGCAGGCACATGAGTACCTTATGGGAGTGCAGTGCTTGGGAGCCTACACAAGCAGCAGAGTTTATTTTTTGGGGGCATCATAATAGAATAGGTGATGTAATGGCCCCCAAAGAGAGCAGATCCTTGACACAAACTCAGGCTTTGTCTGTATTATTAAACTAAAACTGTGGCACAAGCCACCCAGAGGCCAACAATCTTAGCTGCAAAGCTTTGTTTTGTCCGTGACATTAAAGGAACCAAAGATACTCCAGAGGTCCTGCCTTGGTGTGCCAGAAATACTTGTGTGGGCAGCCCTACCCACTGATTGTCCCTGGTTCAGTTACGCTGTTGTTGTCTGAAATGTAAGTGGCAGAAGGCTCATGGCAAGAAGATAAATGTGTAAGCATTGTGTCCAGTGTTTTTGATTCTCTGTGATGCAGAGAGAAGTGAAACATTATGGAGATGGGAACAAATCTCAGTACAGGGCGTCTTTTTTAGTTTTTCAAGCACTGCAAGCCTGTCCCTTGGAAGGTATTGTTGTCACCTCTCTAGACATGATATAAAGAAAGAAGATGTACCAGCCCCCACTGTCCTAGGAAGTCAGAGTAGGACTATAAGTACTAGTATGATCTCTAATATGATCAGGAGTTTGAAATAGTTCTGGTACAGCTGTGGATATGTTAAGGCTGCTGTATGAGCCCCTTCAGAATACTGGATGTGGTACTTGCCATTTCTGCACAAAAAAAGAAACTTGTTCAGGCTGGAACCAATGCAGGAAGAAAAAGTGATCTGGAAAACAAACTACTGAGTTAAGAAGTAGCAAGTAAAAGAGCTTGGTTTCTTTAGTCTAGCCAAAGCCAAATGTTTCAGTGAAAAAGGATACATGAGGAGGGCTTATTCCAGTGGAAGGAAAGAATGTTTTGACCTAAAGAACTGCTTTTACAAAAGCACTGTAAAACTGCCAAGAACATAACAGAGTCACACGTAACTCTACATGTGAGTTTGGTTTCTAAAGACTGTTTTGTAGTCTTAGGGCCACCAAGATGGTCAGGAGACTGGAATATACGTATAAGGAGAAGCTAAAAGAAATGGGTTTGTTCAATGTGATGAAAAGGAGGCTAAAGGGAGATCTTACTGATATCTACAGCTATCTGATATGAGAAAGAGCAGACACAAGCTGGAACATGGGAAAGTCAGATTAGATATAAGTGAAACTATTTTTACCATGAGAATGAATCAAGGCAAGAACAGATTGTGCAGACAGACTCCATCTGTGGAGGTGTTCAGGACTTGACCGAACTAATCACTGAGCAAACTGATCTAATTAGGCCTGCCTTGAGTAGGGTGTGGGACTAGATGACCTCTCCAGGTCCTTCCAATCTCAGCTATTCTATATGATTTCATGATCCCAGCTGCAGAGCAGTCTAAACAGCACAGCAAGGCTCTTCTACTTAGGCAAGAAGCAGCATGCAGCTGGTTCAGGCACCTCTGCATGGCATCGCAGACTGCAGTACAGGCATGCAGCAACAGCATGGCACACTGAGGTTAGCTTGTATCTTGCTAGTCAAATAGCATCAACACTAACGTTATGAGCCAGTCACTGAATTAACCTAGGGTCTATGATAAACTCCAGCAGCTTTGCTGAAAGCCTTGCTGGTGTGTCCCCACTGCCTGTAGCAGCCTGTGAACAGGATTTGCTCAGCTGTGAGCAGGACCAGCTGTGCTGCAGTTACTCCTTGGCATGAGAACCCAGTGAGCTTCTGAGGCTGTGGCTCAGTAGCCATGGTATGGGTGCACGGAGTGCTTTGCCTGCCAGGTGCAGGCTCTGCCCAGAGCCACAAGCAGTGGCTGCGTCTGACGGTGCCCGTGCTCAGCTTGCCCGCCCATGGAAACAGAGGGGCATCCTCCCTCCCAGGGCCCAGAGGCTGCCCCGGCTCCAGAGCAGAGGCACATGAGCTCCAGGCTCTCCATGCATGGCCTCTTTGCCAGGTGCTGACCCCGAGGGGGACCTACCTGCCTTGCTGCTGTGTGATGGCTGGTTGTGCCAGGCCTGTCAGGACATGGCAGTTGCTCTGGGTCAACCCAAAGGCCAACCCAGAGCAGTGTCTCCCTGGCAGCAGCTGGGAGCCTTGCTGGTGTCTGAGGCGGATGAAGTATGGGAATTATGAGAATAGGCAGATGCACTGAAGCTTTCCCTGAGCACTGCCCCATTCCCCAGGTGCTCCTGGCTCAGGCACTTCCCAATCCTGATATGTTTGTTCTTTGTGTGGTCAGGGGTTTGCACCTGTTTCTCCTTCTATGGATTTGTGTGGCAGCGTTTTGAATGAACAGAAACATTCAATAGCTACGCTGGTGGTGGTGAGGAGCTGTGCAGGTTAACTATGACTGGATTGAAGAATCCCATCCTTCTGTCTTTGGCCACCTGCTGATTCCACTTGATGACCCTACTTCCTGTGCAGGGAAATTCAGTCATCCATCCACCCCCTATTATTGTCCTCTCCTGATTTTACAGACTTATATCTGCTGCCTGCCTCCTCTCCAGCTGAAGGGCCCAAGGCATTTTCAAGTGCTGAAAGATATTTCAGGTGCCTGTGCCAGATGACACTGAACGCTTTTTCCAGTGGGAGGGACCCCTGCAGGGTGCTCGAAAATATGTTTGTATTGAAGAGATGAAAATGTTGTCTCTCTCCCCAGTTTACATAAAATGTACAATGTTCTCCTCAAAATGAACTCGCTTATACTGGGAGAACCCAGTAGAGCCTGAATTGGTATGAAAATCTCCTCGCTCAGCAATTCCAAAACAAAACCATCCCTGGGGACCCCAGCTGAAGTGCCTTTTTTATGGTTATTGATATCACTGCTCACAGTGGTCAAGTTTCAGAAGAAAGAATCTAATTTTTCGCTGACATTGTAAAATTTGAGGGGGAGTTTAGAGGTCTCTGGGGAGTAAGTGAACCATTTGGCTCAACCAGCTGCACAGGGAATATGATCTAGGCCAAATATAAAAACTTGCAAATTTATACATTTGTTTTAGGTGTTGGAAGTTCATTTGAAGTGATGGTTCTCCTTACAGCCATAATTACATACACCTGTCCCACACCATTTATGGTATCCTAATGTTTCTCCCCTGGACTGGCCTTGCTGTTGCTGTGAAGAGTCTGAAGCCTTCCTAGGAGGGAATCTCTCCGTCAGTGTGTAGGCAGACTAGTTTTTCCTCAGAGAACTATGGACACTGTTGACCATTACCATGTTCAACTTTTCTTTCTGTTTCATCATCCCAGTTCTCCCATAGGTATATGGAACAATATTCATACCTCTCTCTGGTAAGAAAAGAGATTCTTGCACACCAGAGTAAACATTTTCATCTCCTATGTGATAAAATTGTTCCACAGAGAGAGATTTCTCCTCTGCTGTTTTTGGACTGGGAGGTGGACTAATTTCCTTCTTTGGCAGCAGAATTGTGACTGTGAAACCACAGAAAGAGTCCTTATATCCTATTGGCCTAACACTTACCTGCTCTCTGTGTCATACAACAGGAAGGAGGTCTCCTATGTGGCATCAGATTTCTGTAGGGAGCCAGGATCATCATGAGTTGGGCTCATGAGAGGTGCCTGCAGCAGCGTCTTTGTCCTCCGAGTCTTCAATATCAAGGGTCTTAAGAGGCACTAACTCAGAAAAATTATAGGGGAAAGTTTTATCCTCCATGTCTGCATGTTGTCATGGAAGATTTCACTTAAGAACCTACTTGATGCTCAAACGAGTTCTGTCCTCTTTCTATTCAGCCCGGAATGCTACATCAGTGCCAGAGGAAACAGCATGTGCTCAGTGGTCACAGAAGTATTGCCGAAAATTGGATGGCATTATCAGGAACTTGACAGTGTACCACAGGGACTGGAGAAGACCAGGCTGTTGTTGACAGTCGCTTGCATTTAGCTCAGGGAAGGTGCTAGGCTTCCATCAGTTCATTCTTGCCAAAGCAGCAGTTCCCTCATGTCCTCAGCTGAGATGTCCACATGGCAGTCCTGCCAGCAGCAAAGGGCTTGTTAACATGCCCAGGAAACAATCCACGCATGCAATGGCTACTTGGATTGTTTGGGAACAGCCTGTGGCATGGCATCTACTAAACAGTGGATTATCTGCATAACAAGGAAGTTTGGCACCTTAGAGTTTGGCTTCCACATTATGCAAAGCATTTGGACTGCTTCCAGCACAGGCCAACCATGCAGTGCAGTAGGAGGGAGGCATGCACAGGGCAAGTACTTCAGAGCCAGGACAGGGTACAGACTGGATGCTGGTACTAGCACAGCTTTGTCTTCTCAGAAAGGACCTTAAGTATGCTAGAAAGGTGTTTCTTTATTGTGACTGTCAAATTGCAGGTGACAAAGAAGCCTTTCTAGGCTGCATACAAGTGTGCAATAAAGTATGTATGTGCAAGTGTGTTTGTCTCTGTGGCAATGTACAGGGGTTCCCCCAAGCACCTGCGTTTTCTATTGCCTTGAGCCAAATGCTGTGCCATCTCTCCTGCTGGGAAATTTCCCAGATGAACAAGGATGGTTGGCCTATGGCAGAAGGCTTTTACCAATAGTCCTCTGAGTGCATACTGGGCTGGACACTTTGTCACAAACATGCCATTTTGGTTGGTGCCTCTTCTTTTTATTTTGATCAGTTTGCTTTCCATCAAGCTTCCTCCTTGTCAGCACAGAGCAAGTAACTCATGTGGCTCATACAGAAAAGGAATAGTAAGGTTTGTGCCTTCCCAGCCAGGTCAGCCAGAGGAACTTTCCAAATATGCTCATCATTCACTTGTTATCTCAGACACTGCCAGAATATTTTGAGCAGCAAAAGCCCTGGCAGCCCTGCCAGCTGAAGGGGTTCAGCTGGCAGGCTGGCTCTCTGGTAAGGAAACACTCCTTTCCCCACCTCACAATTCTCAATGTCTGACTGTTTTCCACTTTAGCCACAGTTTCTCTGCTGGCTTTGATCCAGGGCAGGGAACAGGGCTGAATATGGCAAGACTGCCCTGGTTCCAAGCCCAGGTCCAACCAAGTAGTGAGGCTGAGCAAGTATTCCCAGAGGCACATGCACACATGCACACATATGCATCACATATGTACATATGTACACAGCTGGCCACACAGATCAGCGCGGGTGAACACACTCAGCACTTGCACAAATACAAAGAGCACAAATGGCATCATCCTGTTTCCCTCTGACACTTCAGGATGAAGGTCCAGTAGTGGCAATATAGATACACATATGTACACTATGAACCTGCCACTACCTGGTGTAGACACTCAGTGTGCCCAGTAGCTGTCCCTGGATCCCAGTCTCCCCAGGCCACATGATGTGTTCCTCATGGCTTGTAAGAAGGCAGCTCTGGAAATCCTTACTGAAGAGGGACTGGAGAGGTGTTAGGTGTCTGAAGGAATGGGAGGACTTTCCATCTTTCCTTCAGGTAGCCTGTGTTTGACTACCTACTGCTGTCATACAAAACAATGTTTTGCTGCTTTGTTTACAGATATAATTTTTAGGGTGTGGCTTAATGTTTTCTCTTACAGTTCTGTTAACAACCACTGCTTTTATTTTCTCTTGTGCAAAACACTGGCTTCCCCAGCTCCTTTGAGTTACACCTTGTTGAAACCTGCAGCCTGTGATTTTTCCAGAGGTGCTTTTTATGCCTGCATCCCAGCGGCTCCAGTTATCTGATGAGTGTATTTTTTTGCAGTTGCCTGCACATCTTTCATTGTTCTGGGCATGCCTTTCTAGAGTGAGGATAGGTGTGTTATTGCTTAACTGTACTGCATGATGGGTCAGTTGCTGTCATTCATGTGGATAAAACCCTTCCATGTTGTTCAGCAAGCTCTAGATGACTGGATCATGCAAAGGAGCAAATGAACTGCAGTTGAATATTCCTTCCCTTGTGTTGGGCTTGGCTTCAGTGCGTACATTCCCGATGGAGGTCAGTCCTGCCATTTGGAAGCAGGGTTGGTGCCTGATGTGTATTGGCATCTGTCTTGTGCCTGATCCCCAAAATACTACGACATTACTCATTTCCTCAGTTCAGAAAAGGAATTGGACCACCTGGACCCTGCTCCATTCACAGATCTGAGTTAGAAACTACAGCCTTGGGCCATGCCTGCATGGGTATCTCATGGGATTTTCTTTCCTAGGTCTTTTGTGACAATTTTGTCTGGTTGCAGGAATTGTATAGCAAATTCGTGCTGTGGCTGCACTGTGCCTAACAAACCTTTCCTTGGTATCAGAAGGTCGTTTGGCATTGCAAGCCTATGCTGCTCTTCAACCCAGAGGCTGTACTGACTCATCTTTAATTTCTGCTTGGTTTAATTTCATAGAGTCTAATTCTCTATTTTTGTTTTATTTATATGATTACTGTTTCAATTCTTTTCTTAAGGTGCAGTTCATTTTGATTTCTCACTGTACCCTACATTTCTTAGTGTGGACTCTGTCCTTTTTATTTTTTTCTTTTTTTTTTTGCTTTCTTTCTGGGCTACTTATACCTATATCCTTTCTGAGGTTGTTTTGCTGGGAATCCATTCCTGCCAATCTTTCCCATGTGCTTATTAGGATAGAAATCGCTGATAATGTAAGTAACATTTATTTGAATATAACTGAGGCTGATCCACACTCAAGACTGATTAATTCTGATAATAGTTGTGAGGTGCTTCAGTAGCAATACTCGATGAGCAAATCCTTATGCCAAGCTTCTGCCCTCCTATGTAGAGGAACGCAGCTCTTTCTGATACTGCACATGAACTTATTAAAGGAACAGACAAAATTAAAAGTAATTTTGCCAAAACAAGGGTGCCTATCTCTCCTAGCCTCTTCTACTCTGAACTTTCTTCACAACTGAACTGCCTACATTGAATCCTATTGTCCCAGGCAAATGGAAGAATCTTAGATCTGAGATGAAAGTAACAGTGGTCTGGACAAATCTTTCTCATCTAAACAGAGGGATGATGAGCTACCATCAATGGACAATTCTGTTTGATAATATTTTTTAATTTTTAAAAATTTAAACAGGCATAGCTCTGCACTGGAGTGGATCTGGCCTCAAGCCGAGCGGTGGCAGTAACCTTATGTTGCTGCCACTAATTTTTTCCACAAGATGCATAGTTCCAGAAGCACTGACTAACAATGACCTTCCATGCCATGCACTGCTCTGATTTGTATGCCTACCTTAGTGGCAGAAAATTGAGAGCAGTAAGGGCTTACTGAAAGCTGGTGTGCCAGTACTTGAAGAGTATGCAAGGCACAAGGCCAGCCTGTATGGATTTAGAGGTTTACTAGTGAGTCAGAGAAGGGCAATTTTGTCTTTACCATATCTAAAGGCACCTTCACAATGACCCTCCAGTCAATATTACACTGCACTGTGAACATTTGAGGCTGCTGTGATGAGATCACGTTGATGATGCCCCACCCACATGCAGGTGCCTATCAATACATGCGGTGATAGAGGAGCAAGGCAGTCTTAGCACTGCTTCAGCCTGAGCATTGAGGCGCCACCGTTTTGCACACACTTGCTGGCTTGTAAGGCATGACTTAATTCTACAAAAGCTGTGCTGGTATTTCGGCAGTGAATTTTCTTTCTTCCTTTTTTAGAAGTATCTGTTGACATAGAAATCACACCTGCTGGGATGTGTTTTCAGATTCACTCCTGAGTGTCTTTTAAAGTCTGATGTTACATTTGCCATTTCTGTTTCTCTGGCATTGATTTAAGCACTGGTTTTATGCCGCAGAAAATAATTCAGTTTCTTCAGGTTTTAATTCATTTAGCAATATCGGGTGCATGCCATCTATTGCTGTTGAATTGTTACTCTTCTATTTATTCCAAACCTCTTGTATAAAAAAAGTGGGAAGATCCCAATTGTTCTGTAGTGAAAAATCAACTTTACTGCAGAGGCCTTATTTTCTCCTGTACACTTTTTACAGCCTGATCATCTGTTAGCTTTTTAAATGCTCCTGAAATCTTCACTGCAACAAAAAAAAAAACACATAAGCAACTCCCATGGGGTTTCTGGTAATATAAAGCTAGCTCCACAAGCTGCTTTCATTTAAAAATATTTTTTCTTTTAATCACATCAATAAAAATCATTCTTGGTGTAGCACCTTGCTATCACAACAGAGTAGGTGTCTCTGAATGGTCTACATAAGAACCAATATGTCTTCAAACAGCCATTTCCAACCTTACTGATGGAATCAATTTTACTCCACCACTATGAAAAATACTTTTTCATCTTCCCACTTAGCTCTACCAGACATAAATCTTGTCAGATAAAAGAACAAACTGTGATTCATAAGGAACTAAAACTTTTAGGATCTCCAGAAAAATAACAAATTAAGTGGCCAGATCTTATAAATCTATGGAATATTCAGTACACTTTATTTGAGAAACATTCCCCATGAGATTTGCAACTTTCAGATGCTGTTATCGGCCACGGTCTCTGTATGAGCAGGGCATGCTGGAGGAATCAGTGCGCCCTGTGGACCTCTGATGGGAATCTGACAGGGAATGCCCAACCTCCACTGCAGCAGCATTTCTGCTGCCCTCTGTGTAAAATGAGATCTCCCAGGAATGTTAGCACCAAAGAAACAGAATTGCTGAAACACCGATTGTTCAGAGCAAGACTTCTCATCCCAACACTTCCCAACACTAAGATGCAGCTGGGCATAGGACTCTGGAGATGGTAGGATGCACTTTACTTATTAAAACCTCTCTTTCTCCTGTTGACTAATGAAATGCATGCTTTTAACATTCCCTTCCAGAAGGGTCTAGTCCAAAGTGGTGTTGTGCTATGTAGTAAAAACCAAATCCTTTAATGAGCAGGAGATAAGACTAGAGGTATTAGCTGATTTTCAAGGAAAACAGATTGATGAACAGAACTACCAGAAACTTAAAAATATTCAGGGGGAGATATACAGAGTGTGTACAGGGCAATTTTGGCCCTTCATGACATTGGCCATGGCAAAGGTAAGCCAGCATTTCTGGGGATAGAAGTTACTTGTAAAGACTGCCCTGTCCCACGCACCAAAGCATGGAGAGACTGTGAAGATCTTTCTGGCTCCTAATTGTACTCTCTTGACTCTGCTCCATGGTTAATTTTTGCAATGCATTTGTGGTATATATTAACGGAATAGAAAAGTCTGCCACATAAGAACATAAAATGTTTCACACTTATCTTTCAGAAGAGAGAGCAGGAAGACAGCAACTACAACTCCAAAGGTAGCTCAGCACCACTTAACTGTGAAGTGGAGAAGAAGGTAAAAAATAATACCTGGGCAGGTGCTGAATGAATGTCAAAGTTGCACGATTACTTAGGCTCCTACTCTCCAGCAAGCATCAATGGAAGACAACTGGAGAGTGGGTCCTGAGAGAGGACATGACATTAATAATGCCCTTTCCCATCACTCACCAAAGCAGCTGAGGAGCTCCTGTTACAGAGCAGGTGAGTAGGGTGAGAAGGCTGGTGTCTGGGTAGAACAGGCAAAAAGAGAGGCAACAGGTGGCAGAAGGAGTTGAAGAAGGAGAATGATTTGGAGCAAAGGGAAATCATACTTACTAGTATAGTGTAAGCTTGAGAAAGTGACTACTTTTCCAGAAAAGGTCTGAGAACATGTTGATCAGTTGCAAATGCTAACAGATAGCAGAGGTGCCATAATGTCAGCCAATTAATACGGTTTTGATGCCTTGATTTTGAATGTTGTGAATAGCAGGAACATACATATTGTCCTTTGAGCTGTGGCTGCATTCTTAGGTCTAGCACAAATTACTTGTGATCCAAACAACAGTTTGAACACACAGAACATCTCCTGACAACAGAATAAGATGCATGCAGTTACATACAGAACTATTGTGGGTTATCTTGTATTATCGTTTTCATGACCATTTCC